>NW_006442103.1:2350415-2356682 GCF_000325575.1 Pteropus alecto | reverse complement strand
GGGGGGCTGTCCCATCTCTCTTTGACTACCCACCAGATTAGGTGAGGTATCAGACATTTATCAACATGGATGGAACACAGTTTCTTGGGGGTGCAGGGATATGATGAGTGCTTCTTGACAAAACTCAAATTATTCCAAGTTTCTAATTTTTCTTAGAAGAGGCCATCCACTGATAGAGCCGCATCCATTAGGCTTGCTGGAATAGGTGATTAGTTTCAAGGAGAAGATGTTAATTCATAACAATGAATCCAAATTCGAGGAACTCAATTACCATGAATAGAACTGAGCCTAGACTGGAAACTGGAAAATCGGAAATAACCATCCTTTTTTCACTCAGTCTCATGGACTTTTGTCTCTGCTTCTCTTCACAGATTTTTCTTTGCTTTTTTTCAGTGTATTCATGGCTAAAAATGGTATCCAACTCTAAATCTACATGATCAATAAACATACTCTTTACCTTCCTGAACTCTGTAGTTCTTCAAACAGATTGTAGAAAAAAGATGCTCATTGGATCACCTTGAGGCATGTGTACAGCTCTGGAACAATCAGGTACAAGCAAGACCACACAGACTCACCAGTTTGGAAGGAGCTGAGAATGGAAGTAGATTCAAGCATTGACAAGGAAGGACAGACTGTTAGTCTAGTCTGGGATGTTACTTTCCTCTTGAGCTTCATGGCCAGAGGCATGTTGTTAAAGTGATAGGAGTATAAAGGATCTGCCAGGATGCTACTGGGTGTGATGATTTGGCCATGGCTCTAGTTTCCCGTGTTATTTCTAATGTGAAGCTTTCACTTGTGGTTCTAAAGTTTTCCAGGTTTGATTTCTGATGCATACTATATTATGTAAATCCACATAATTCTATCTATATTGTTACTCTCTTAATTCAGTCTTTTATTTTTTCTGACTAGATTACTGTGATACACCAGGATTGATCTTCTTGCCTTCAGTATCTCTTGGCTCTAGTCTTTTCTGTCCTTCTTGCATTTTGTTACCAAAGTGACACCAGTCAAATCATGTCATATTTTTACATCCCATGTCATATTTTTACATCCCTATTTTACATTCTGTAAAATAGATTTACAGAAGTCTCAGAGAATATAGGACAAGATGGAATTGCTCGTTTTTTCTTTCTACTTCCCCAACCCAGCTCCCACATTCCCCTAATGGAGCTACTTGCAATTCCTCGTTTTGCATATTCTTTTAGACCTGTGTCCTCATACACAACATGCACTTTTAACCTGGCAAAATTTCCCCCTTATCTTCCTGTTTATCTGGACATCTTCTACATAACCTTAAAAATATAACTCATATTTTACTTTCTAAGAAAAAATATTTTGCTGGTCTCTCTTTGACATCCCCCACCCCCCACCCTTGTCCTTTCCCCATCCCACCCCAAGTCAGGTCTAGAGAGTTCTAACAGAGATATTCCCACATGGACATTAAATGAGATTCTTCATCTTGCTACACTGGTAAGAGATTTGAATATTTTTTCAAAAATCTTTTCCTGTTGGATGCACAACCACAAATGTTCCTGTTAATAGGTATGTGTTAAAGTTTAAAGTGCCCTTGGCATTATTTAGTTCAAGTCCTTCAGTTTGTAAGTAAGAAGTCTCAGAGAAGTTAAATGACATTTCTAAAGATACATAGAGAACAATAGCAGAACTAGAACTATTTACCCACCCTCCACCCCCTCCAGCTCACTGTCATTTTCACTACAACAGAACTGGCTCAAGTTCCCCCTTATCTATAAATTCTTAATTCATTTTTCCTCCAAAAACTGTTCTTTGTCAGTGCTCATAGAGCTCTTCCTTTTATTATGGGCACTGGCATTGGGCTTCATAATGGGAAAGGTAGTGGTCTTTTAGTAAATTTTCTACAAGATCACAAGCTCTTGGTGGTTGGCATCGCATACTCAATATCTTTGTATTTTCCTCAATGCCTAGCCCAATGACAAGTACACAGAAGGCTTCCATAAAGATTGGGTGAATATAACAAAGAGTGCGGACAATTGGGAGTAGATGATAGCGTTGAGTACAAATGTGGACATGTAAAAAATCGATGCATGTATGTGTATGACCAGTGCAACTTAAATGATCTCTCTTTATCTAGAACTCAAGTGCTATGTGACCTTTAGACAGACATTACTCTCAATCTCCCAAACACAGAGTGAAAAGACAGAACTGTTCGTTATTGTTAATATCATTATAATAATTCTTAGTGTTACAGCTTTGACATTTTTAGGGTATTCTTTATAACGTACTTTAGGATCATGCTTAGCATTGATTCAAGTAAGTAAAGAGAGATTTGGGGTCAGAATCCCTCTATTTCTTATATAAATCTTAGTACTGAATTTTTTATAGAGTACCTGTAATAATTCATTTGTTTATATTTTTAAGGATTTTCACAATGAAAGGAACTCTGGGAATGCTGAGTAAATATTTAGTCTTTATTGTTCTGGTTAAGGCTTTAAAATGGATTTTTAGATGTCAGAATTCAACAGGGCATTTGTTAAGAGTGAGTTTGGAGCTTCTTAGGCAAAAAAAATATATGCATTTCTGATAATTTTCTCTGTTTCTTAGAAGTCTTTCTTCGTATATTCTTCCTTTTCTTTATAAAGAAAATTCAGTAAAGGAACACATCTAGTAGCTAACGACCCTCAGTTGTGTGTACCTTCAGGGCTCTTGGTGTGTAATAGACCATCTTGTCCCAGTAAAGTGGCTCCTTCAGAACATACTGCAGAAACATTAAGCCCCTTTATCAGATTATATAGATCCAGACTGTTTGGAAAGCTCAGCTTGAAAGTAATTCTTTTTTGCTTAAATCCCACCTTCCTCTTTTGTTATTAGAAATCATATTCATGACATTGGTTAAAATATCTGAGATTCTGTGGAAATTACCCCCTCATTTGTATTTTCTTATTATCAAGATTGGCTTTGGTGAAGCTTACACTTTTCTCTTCCTACTTCAGGGCACTGAGAAGTTCTTGTTCATACATGGCAAATGCAGGTCAGAAATGTTATAGGTCTGTGCACAACCCTGTCCCACCCTCTGTCACCAAGACATTGTCCTCCACCTCAGCTGGCTTCAGGAGGATGGGATTCCAAGTTGCCTCAATAGGATACTGGACCCCACACCACGGTTGTAATTGCTTTCTCCTCTACAAAAGGGAGTTGACTCACTCGTTTTTTCTCAGTGATTTTATCAGCACACAAAGCTTCATAAGTTTAATATAAAATAGCACAAGCTAATATTTACTGAGGGCTGACTATGTATTAGACACCATGTCTAGCACTTTACATAGATTTTCAATATGATCTCCACAAGTATATATTTTTAATAAGTGCTTTATTGAAAAATAATTTACGTATCACAAAATTCACCCTTTTAAAGTTTAGAAGTAGGTGGTTTTTACTTATTATATTCACAAAATTGTATAACCATCAGCACTACGTAATTTCAGAACATTTTCACCACCCCAAGAAGATACCCTGCACCCATTAGTACTCACTCCCTAGCTGTCCTTCCCTTAATACATGATAATAGCTAATCTTTATGTTTCTATGAATCTTCCCATTCTCTCTAATTCATATAAATGGAATTACACAATATATGATATTTTATGACTGGCTACTTTATTTAACATAGTGTTTTCAAGGTTAATCCCTGTTGTAACATGTTTCGGTACTTCATTCCTTTTTCTGGTCTAGTAATATTCTATTGTATAGATATACCACATTTTGTTTATCTAGTCATCAATTCATGAACATTTATATTGTTTTCACTTTTTGACCATTATAAGTAATGTTGTTATGAACATTCATGTATAGGTTTTTGTATGAATATAGGTTTTCAGTTCTCTTGATATATCTATCTGGATTTCAAAACAATCTTATGCATTATCACCATCCTCAGTTGAGAAAAGAAGTTTAAAAAAATTAAGTAACTAACTGAAGGTCACGTGGCAAACCTGTGCTATAATATGATTGTCATGGTCAGGCAGCTTGGAAATTTCAGGCATCTTTGACTGTTCTTTTTCTGGCACTATTCACAAGAAGTAAGCCTCCAGATCCTATGAGTCTTCCTTTCACTCACTGCTTTCCATCCCCAAGACCATCATATGATATGGTAGACACTACTAATTGCTTACCCTGTATGCATTTTATCTTTCTTCCTTTGTACAGAAACCTGAGTTGGATATTGGTTTTAATGTGCCCAGCTAAAATCTTCATTCCTTAGTTTCACTTGCATAAAAAGGTGATCACATGGCATGCTTCTGGTCAATTAGAAATAAAGGAGGATTCTGAGAAACATGGCAGAGTGAGAAACGTCCACAGATCTCTCCCTTTGAAACAACAATAAGCGGAACGTCTAAAACTCAACGAAAAACATCCAAACCGAACACCAGCACATCTGTGCATAGGATCTGTGCATGAGAACCACCATAGGTCAGAACCCCAGGTGTCAGGTGGTAGACTGGGAGAAATAAAGAAGCTGCCTTTCACAGCCTCTGGAACTCCTTGCAGGGGAAGGGGAGGGGTGAAGGTGCAGCGACTTCCCTGAACAGCCCTGCCTGGAAGTGTTGTGACTTCTACACAGCCAGCAGCAGGGCCCAGTCATCAGGGCAGAAGACAGAGAAGCGAGACGGGACCACAGAGAAACAACAGTTGATTTTTGCAAAACCAAGGCTGAGTTGCACCTCTAACTTCCAACCCAGAAGGCCCCTCTCCCCATTTCCTCTAAGACCAATCATTGCAGAGCCCTAGGAGAATCTGAGCAAATGCTGCGGAGACTGTTGCTAACACTGACAGTGACTGAAACTGAAAGTAGTGAGTGAGTGTGATTAAATATCTACAAGAAAATAAAAAAGGCATTACTTAGACTTTATATAAAGCAGGAATCCAAGAGGCTTAGACACCACCTACTGGAAACCAAAAGAAAAGTGCCTTCTTTGCAGCAGGCTAAAGACAGACTTTTAAATAATAAATCTTTTTTTCTGGAAAAACGACAGAATACACTTCCATTAATGCCTAGGCGGAGAAATAATCCTTTAAACACTATGAACAACCAAGGTAACAAGACATCTCAGAAAGAAAGAGAAAAATCTCCAGAAAATAAGCTTATAGATATAGAAATATGGAACTTAAATATCAGAGAATTCAGGATGGTACTTCTGAAAAAACTCAGTGAGATCCAAAATGAGTCATATCAACAATTTCAGGGATTAAAAAAACAATTAGATGAACAGAGCAAGGAGATTGAAGCCCTCAAGAAGAATAGAATAGATATTAACTATTTTATCTATAATAGAATAGATAAAAACACACTGCAAGAGCTGAAAAATGAAATAGCAAGCTTGGGAAACAGAGTTGATCAAATGTAGGGAAGGGTCAGTGATATCGAAAAATAAATGAGAAGGAAGAAGAGAGAAACCGAAGAATGAAAAATAATGAAAGAGAAATACAAGAACTAGCTGATACTATCAGGAGAGAAAACTTAAGAATAATGGGTATTACCGAAGGCGAGGAAAAGGAGCAGGTAGTAGAAAGTATTTTCAGACAAATAGTGGATGAAAATTTCCCAAATCTAAGGAATGAGCTAGAGCTTGGAATTCAAGAATCAACAGAACACCCAATTATCTCAACCCAAAAAGGTCTTCGCCAAGACACATTGTATTAAAGTTAGCAAAAATCAACGACAAAGAATTCTCAGGGCAGCCAGGGAGAAGAAAATGGTAACGTATAAAGGAAAATCCATTAGATTCTTCCTCAGACTTCTCAGCACAAACATTACAAGCCAGAAAAGAATGGAATCAAATATTTAGACTATTAAGTGAAAGGAACTACCAGCCTAGAATAATGTATCCAGCTAAGCTCTCATTTAGATATGAAGGAGAAATTAAGACCTTTCCAGACATACAAAAATTGAGGGAATTCTCCACTATGAGGCCTGCGCTACAGGAAATAATGAAAGGGGTCAGCTCACCTAAAACAAAATGATAAAAAGCAAAAACATCAAAAACATAATTAGGAGTAAAGTGGCTACCAGGCAAATAGAAGGAGAAGTGTACAATCCTTACTAAGAACAGAGCATTATAAGTTTAATAATAAGAGAATTGCTATAGAAATATAGTGATGAAAGTTCAGCATCCATAGGGACAACAATGACTGAAAAAGAGAGAAGTCAAAGATCCAAATTCGTAAAGGGGAATGGAGATAAAGCATGAGAAGAAGAAAAAAGATGACTGTATGTATGTGTATATATATATA
>NW_006442103.1:2338020-2347079 GCF_000325575.1 Pteropus alecto | reverse complement strand
CCAGGACATGGAAGCAACCAAAGTGTCCTACGATAGATGATTGGCTAAAGAAGCTGTGGTACACATATACAATGGAATATTACTCAGCCATAAGAAGAGATGAAATATTGCCATTTGTGACAACCTGGATGAACCTTGAAATAATCATACTAAGTGAAATAAGCCAGACAGAAAAGGTTGAAAATCACATGATATCACTTATATGTAGGATATAAACCTAAAAGCAACAAATGAACAGGACAAACAAACAGAGACTCAGGGACACGGACAATGGACTAGTGGTTACCAGAGGGTAGGGGATAGGGGAGGAGGGGAGAAGTAGACAGGGTAAAGGGGGTCAATATAAGGGGACGTGGGGGAGGGTGAAATGGTTAAAGGGGATCAAATATATGGTAGCTGAAGGAAACTGGACTTTGGGTCGTAATTACACAATAAAATATATAGAGGTCAAATTATAATGTACACCTAAAAATTATATAATTGTATTAACCAATGTTACTCCAATAAACTTAAAATATAAAATAAATAAATAATTCAAGGTTGGATTATGTTAGGTGGAGCTTTGAGTAGTTTCCTAAAATGTGTACATTTTAGTTAGAATAAGCCATTTCCCACTCTTCCTATCCCCTCTACAACCATTCTGAAACATGATATTATAGCTGGAACTGGAGCCACCATCTTTTTGCCATGAAGGAAATCCCAAAAGAATTGCAACTATCTTGGGTCTTAATTCTTGAGCCATTAAAGCAATGCCAGAAACTGTCTGCTTACAAACTTAATAGGAATCGTATATCCTTATTTAGTTAAATAATTGCTATTTTGGTTTTCTTGTATATGCAGCTGAAGGCAAATTACTAAGTTTGGATATACCAGATTTCAGATCAGTGGTACCTCTTAATTGTCTTTGTATGCATGTCTACTGTCAAAAATCACACAAATGGTGTAAAGTCCAACCTAGGTGATCTTTTTTAGAGAAATCTCAAGATCCCTATTGGCAATGACCCCTTCTTACCATATTTGTCTAATTTCCAATTAGTATCTCTTGTAATATGAATCTTTATGCACATCTCCTTTTCTGATATTGACTATAGTAGACTGGGTCTTCTGGAAAAGAAAATGTGATGGAAATTTTAAGGTTCTGACATTTTATCTGAGTTGCACAAGCCTAAGGCAGCAAAAATGAAGCAAAGGAGAAAGGAACCAAGGAAAGATATGTTAATGTGAATCTACTACATCGCAATGACAGACAGCAGCTTTCTCAGCTCACATAGGTACCTGACACATGAGACTTCACCAAGCAGATTTTGCAGAGGAATCAAACCTCAGAGTAATGTATGGATGAGAGAAAAAAGGGAGAAGTCATTTGTCTGATCTCTCATCTCCTGTTTCTTATTGGGCAAGGTTTATCCTATGGGAAATAACTAATTTTTCAGCTGTCTCTTCAGTACCTTCTTAGGAAGCCAAATCCTACACTCTTTGTATGGTGTTTCATTCAAGTAAAAAGTGGAGGGAAATTTGATGAAGGTGGGTAGTCAACCAACAGAAAAAGGAAGCAGTAAATGAAATCTGAGAAATCACATAAGGTTTGTATCCAAACCATAGACAGATTAAATGTTTTTAACCACAAGTTAATTTTAACAGAATTTTTATATGTTCAGTATAAAAAATTTAGTGTGTTCTAAAAAGTAAAACAAAGTAAAAATTACCCATAATCCTATTTTCTACTAACTAACCTAATTTTTTGGTGTACATCCTACCACTTGTGTGTATGTTTTTTAAAAATATATACACATTCATTATTTACAATGTCATCATGCTGTACTCAATTTTTGTGGTTTTATTTTTTCACTCATTATATCATAAACTTTTTGATGTTATTCAGTACTATTTTCCTATTTTATTTTTAATAACAGCATAGTACTATTTATAAGAATGTGCCATATTTTTGACAAATCTTCCATTTCATGATGTATTGCTTATTAATTTTTTAGCTACAAAAAAACTATTAAAAACTGTGTCATTAAGATGGTCTCATTTGTGAGGACTTCTATAACCTGTTTCCTCAATTGAAATTCCTGGAGGTGAATTTGTGTCATAGACTATCAATAATACTTTTAATTCTTTTCATACGTGCTTCCGGATTCCAGAAAGTTTTTCCAATTTATGATCAACTAATAATTAATTAGAGGGCCTAGTTCTATGCACCAATCTTATGGATTGTTGTTAAGTCTTTTCTAAATTGTTTGATGAAAAACATTATCTTGTTGCTATTTTAAAGTTGCATTTCTTGGTTACTAGTGGAGATGAATATTTTATATACATTTCTAGACAATTTGCTTTTTTTTTTCTTTTGTGAATTGTCTGTTTGTGCCATTAGCCATGATTTTAAATTGTGAAGATTATAATGTTTTTTGAGGGCAGAGACTACAATTTATTCCTGTTAGAGTCCATTTCTATCAGTACTACACACTAAGTCTAGTGCAGGCTGAGATTTCTAAGTATTTGCAGAATGAATGAATGACAATCCATTATTACATTTTTACTTAGTAACCAATAAAAGAATAACAAATTAATTTTGCACATTTGTGTTTAGTAACCGACAAATGCCATTTTTCGCCACAAAAAGTTTTTTTTCTAAAGAAATTTACTTAATTTCTTTTCAACAATAATATCATTTTTAGCCTGAATAAATACAAGATTAGACAGATTCAGCTATTTTCACTTTTTCCTTTTTTTTCTCAGCAACTGTCAAATTTTTCTATTCTTACAAGCTATTTTGGAATACTCAGACACAAATAAGGATTTATTATCTCATTTCATTATAGAAAACGAAAGCACTAAAATAAAACATCTCAAAAACTCATCTCTAATAATACTTTACAAACTTGTGCCCTTTCTTGACTACATTACACAACTGAGCCCACCAAGAAAATAATGCCCAAACTTTATTTTGAGCCCAATTATTCTTAAGTTAACCTGCTTCTTCTTTTCAGGACATTTTATTTTCAGCAGAACTTCTATTTTTAATATTTTGAATCTGGAGATGTGAAAGTGACATAGTATAGGTATAAAGAATACATATTCTTATTGTTGTTGCACTTGAATACATATGTGTAGGTGTATATATAAAGAGACACACAAACATACATATATTCCTTTCAGGTAAATTATTAGTCTTGTTAATTGTTTTCACAGGTTCCATGTCATGCAGCGGAAGCGGAAGCCACCATTTTCTGAGGAAGCTACTAGATCTCATATATATAAACATACAACTGTATATAAGACCCTAAAGTTCTAGAATTACAATTGTTACAGTACTTTGTTTTCTAAATAAAGTAACAGATGACTAAAGTCACATATTAATTGTATAATTTGGAAAATAAGAGAAACATAGAAAGTCTGTAATTCCATCATAAAAAAATAGTCATAACATTGTATTATAGCTCCACCATTTATTTTTGATAGAGTTCCACCATTTATTTTATTTTCTATGGAGATATAATGTGTGTGTGTGTGTGTGTGTGTGTGTGTGTGTGAACACTGTGTGTATATACTTGTAAAGACTGTAATAATGGTTGAAAATCACATGCATTGACATTTTTAAATTAAAAGAGAATATATTCTCACTATGTAAACTTTGTTAAAAAACAAATATCATTTATATGCTACTTCTAGTTATTAAATATTAGATTGTTTTTGTCTTTTTCTTTTTTACTATTATTATAAACAATTCTTTAAGATAATTTTAATATTCAAGAGGACGGGCAATACTTACTGTGTATAGATATTTAACCTTATTTTTTTCTTCAAATTCTCAATTGTATTGTATCCATCATTTATCCACTGACTTGAAATACCACCTTTATCATGTACCAAATTCATATTTGTTTCTGAGATTTTCATCATATTAGTGTTGCCATAAATTCATAGTCACAGACTTCAGCCAGGTCCTTATTACTCATTTTTATATCTTCATACTTGGCTTCTATTTTCATTCCCTTCAGGTATTAGTTTGGAACTTCACTGTAGCTCAACATCCCTCTCTAAACCTTTGTGCTACTCCCTTAACTCCTTCATCAATAAGTTTCCCTCACATCCTCCTATTAGTTTCCTAAGACCGCCATAAAAAAGTACCACACTTGGTGGTTTATGTCCACAGAAATTTATTGTCTCACAGTTATGGAGACTAGAAGTCTGAAATCAAAGTATCAGCAGGGCCTTACTCCCTCTGAAATCTGTACAGAACAGTCCTTCTCTACCTCTTTTTAGCTTCTGGAAGTTCTCTTCCAGAAATATGATGTGTCTTCACATCATATTTCTTCTGCGTTTGTTTATCTCCAAATTTTTCTCTTTTTATAAAGACTTTAATTATATTGGATTAGGGACCGACACTACTACAGCTTGATATCACCTTAACTAATATCTGCAATGGTCCTATTTCTAAATAAGGTATTATTCTTAGGTAGTGGGGTAAAGACTTCAGCATGTATTTTTAGGGGACATAACTCAACTCATAACAATCCTTCCTATATCTACACAGTTAGTATCCCATCTTACTTCCCTCCTTTTGCATCAGAGAATGAAGATTTTTTTCTGTTCAGGGTAGTTCAGTGTTCATTATCTCAAACGCTCTTATCTCCTATGATACTTTGCTCTATTAACTAACCCCTCTTTTTGGCCCATTCCTTTTCTGCCTTTCCACTGAAATTCTCCTGCATTCTGAAAACAGCTCAGGTCCCTCATCCTATCAAAGTTATCCATTCTTTAATCTGATCCTTCTATTTACTTATGATTACCTTTCTACTCTTCTTACCACATTAGATTTCTTCACTTCAACCAGCAGCATTAACTATTAGTTTATAGTATTTACAAAGAAGTGATATTTTTGTCCTTTGACATGAGTCATTGTGTGTCCAAGGACAAAGAAAATCAAAGTTTAGTTGAGATGTCAATGCTGGATAGCTGGCTCAGATCTCTTCCTAGTAAAGGAACCCCTTTTCCAATGAGCTTGGTTGTATGTAGGCCAAGATTCATTCAGAAGGATTATGACTGTGTATCCTCAATGTTTGGGATTTTCTTTAAATTGTAGTAACAGAATGTTATATATATTACATTATGATTTTTGGTCATATTGACTAAACTTTAAGCTGAGATCTGGGAACAGGACTAAATTATCTTTGTGTCTACAGAACCTAGCAGAGAGTTTAGAACCTATCGGGTGTTTTTGTCCTCTGGTCCAGAGATCTAAATATGAGGAATATTATTAATAGTTAAGATAGTTGTTCGTGCTCCAGTTCCCATAAGGCATTCCAATGAGGCCCATGTGTTTACCTGCATGTGCAGAGGTTTGACACCACAGAATGACACAGTTATGAGACTTGGAGATTACACTGGGGAGTTGGCGTATTTACTCCACTGACCCCTGAGAGAGACAGAACTTTGTGCCTAATGTAAGCAAGTCCTCTCAGAAGGTGGAGGGCAGGGGGAGGAGGAATACCCTAGATTGTAACTCTGGATGAAGAGGAAGATTGTCTTTGGGTTTATTATTCTCAGACTATAAGCAAATGGCTCTAGGAGAGATAAATCTCTAAATCTTATCCAGAGCAATTTACTTTCTCTAACTTCCAAGGCATGCTTTCCATTCAATCCTAAAGTCTAGACTGTACAGAAATAGGAAAATATTCATGGAACATTGTCTGCCAACAATTGTCTAAGTTGAGTGGTAAAATGGCACCATAAGTTATGTGTGTGTGCATGTGTGTATGTGTGTGTATAACCAGCAGTCTTCTGTTTTACTACTTCCTGTCTCCCAGTACTACTCCTAAGAAGTAAACTCTTTCAACTCCTCTAGTTGTTTCTTCTGATATTTACCTCTGTATCTCTAATCTGTGTATTCCTCATTTCTTAATGTAATGATCTTATCCCTTATCTTCTGACTTGTTATAGTTGATCAAGATAATTAACTCTCTTGTATACTCCCCACCCCACACTCGTTTTGCGTTTTCTTTTTCTTTCTTCTGGCTAAAGCTCTATTAATTTGAGTAAAATAAATATTCAATGTGTATATGTCCGCAACTATAAGAATATTGTTCATTGGTAAGTCAGTGTGCTGTGATAATATCTTCTTTCTTATATTTTGAATTTTTTGAAGATTACTGTTTCCTCAATTTCTTCTTTTTCTTATCTTTCTAAATAGCTGTCAATTTTTAAAGTCTTATAAGATGTAATTGGCATGCAAAAATTTGCAAGGAAAGTGTATAATCTGTAACTTTTGACATATGTGAAACTATGGCCATAAAAAAGATAATAAACATATCCGTCAACTCCCTAAAATTACTTAGGCCCTTTTTTAATCTCTCCCTTCCTCCTAACCCTGCTTTTCCCCCTTCTCAGGAAACTGCTAATCTACTTTTTGTCACTACAGATTGTATGTTATTTTCTAAAATTTGTATAAATGAAATCTTACAATCTGTACTCTTTTTTGCCTGGTTTTTGTCACTCAACATAATTATTTTGCGACTTGGCCATGGTGCATGTAATCAATAATATTTCTTTCCTTTTAGTGTGGACTAGTAGTTCAGCTTCTTCTTGTGAATATTTGATTTAGTCAATATTTTAAATTATAAGCATTCTAATAGGTATGTCATGGTATCTCTGTGATTAATTTGTATTTTCATAATGACTAAAAGTTGGTACAGTGGGTTTTACCAAAATTAAGAATTTCTCTTTAAAAAACATTATTAAGTAAAAAGACGAGCCACAGGCTGAAAGATAATACTTGCAAATCACAAACAAAATAATGTCTGAAATCACTTATTTGATAAACAACTTGTATCCACTATAGATACACCTTTTAATTTTTTGGATTTCTGGTTTTGATATTGTTATCCAAGAATCTTTGCCTAACACAAGAACACAAAGAGTTTCTTCTATCTTTTCTTATTGAGGTTGTATAGATTTCAGTTTAACATTATGTTTATTATCTATTCTGAGTTACTTTCTGAAGATGGTGGATAGAAATACATTTTTTTTTTTTTGGTAGATGGATATCCAATTGCCGAGCATCTTCTGTTGAAAAGACTATTCATTCACCAATAAATTAATTTCACCCTTGTTGAAAACCAGTTACTCATGTATGCATAGGTCCGTTTCTTTATTCTTTTTTTCTTTCCATTGATCTACTAATCTATCTTTGTGCCAATGCTTTGCTGTCTTAATTACTGTATCTTTATAGTAAGTCCTGAAGTCAATATTGTAATGTTCCTTGCATTTTAGAAAGTCTCAGGACCATCCAAATTAGAAACAACTTTGAAGAGTGTGTATATGTGTGTGTGTGTGTGTGATTACCATTTATATTCTCGTGCCTGATCTACTGACTTAAAATCTCTAGATGTGAGGGCCCAAGAATATGTGTATTTAATAACTTTTTTGAGTAATTCTTATGGACACTAAAGTTTGAAAATCACTTAGACAATGATACCTCCAAGAAGCCCTTGCCTGTCTATTTTGCACACATTATACAGATGAGTGAAACAGATGTAATTTTTTTAGGTGAAGAGGAAGAAAACACTTTAATTCATCTGGTCATTTATTGATTTACTCACTTTTTCATTTCATTTATTTATTCATTCATTGATTCATTTACTATGAACATCAGACAATGGCTAAGACATAATGTAGCAAATTGAAAATGTGTGGCATCTATTTTCACAGACAGGATATGTTCTTCGGGTATTATTTGTGGCTGTCAGATGATGAATTGGCAACTGATGCTCCCAGCATTTGGCAACAGAGGAACACTGCTGGAAGGGAGGCCCGCAGGCATCTCCACCCCTAGGCTTTTTGCAGGTTTCTTTTAAATAATTCCAAACTAAAAGAAAGCTAAGTTGTTTTTAAGCCTGTTTAGGACAGATTTCATAGCCTCCTTCATCTATCAGTTCTAGTGCTTAGTACTGCTTTTTCCACTGCAAGTTCCTGAGTGTTAATAATAGATACAGATTCTTATCATGGAAAAAGCAGGGCTGGCCTAGGGTGTGCATCCCACTTGAGAAATATTAATAAGCTGATGTGTCGATACCTCTTGTTTTTACTCTGGTTTCTTTCAGTGGTATCTCCACATAAGCATTATAATGTTTTGTTTTATTTTTTTAGTCCCCTCCAACTCCAAATATTTGGTAGAGAAATGGTCTTGGAAAGTTGTTCATATCAATGGCAGATGATAGATGCACATTTCTTACGTCATAGAAATGAAGTATGGAAATTCAGGTGTTAGAGCTGATTAAGATAGGTTATTTTGGTAGACCCTCTCCTGTGTTCCTGAAATTAGTTGATAGAAGTTTGTTATTTTTCCTTCTCATTAGGCAGTCTTGGAGAGTGTACAATGAAACTTTGAAAAAAGACCAATAGCTGTGAGTAATCACAAAAAAATGACTCTGTGTTATGGAATAGACATCACGTCTATTTGGTTTGCAAGACAGAGGACTTAAGAGTCAAGAGAAACTTTACTCTCATAGAACAGAGTGTGTTAAAGTTGAAAGGGGCTTTAATATATTGACCTCATTTTACAAACAAAGACGCTGGGGTCCAGGGAGGTGAAGTGACATATGTTAAGTCATGAAGATAACTAGCGGCTATCTATAATGTGGAAATCAGATAGAACAGCTTCTGTACTACTCTGCTAAAATAATTATCATGAGCTTACTAATAACCCAGAGCAAGTGAGGAGTATGCTAAATAACTTCTTGTCTCATAATCATGGTAAGAGCTCTGCAGTACAAATGTAAGATAATGTCCTCTGAGCCCAATCCTTTGTGGGAAGAGGCAGAGTATAAATAAATAAGCAAATAAGGAAGTAATCTCCAACTTATACTCCGAACAATGGAGGATTTTAATTTTTTTATGAGTACATCACTAGAGGCCATATGTATATCACCACGTTGTGTACTGACTAGAAAATGATCTGCAATCCCTCAGAAGACCCATTCCCTTGATTAGTGGTAAGTTAAGTTAGTTAATTAAGGTTACTTTAATACTAATTAGTCAAGGCTTTAATTATGGTT
>NW_006442103.1:2285817-2338000 GCF_000325575.1 Pteropus alecto | reverse complement strand
GTTTCCTAGTGACCCAGTTAACCAAAGTGATGGAATTTCTTGTCTTCGATCTAACAGTGATTTCTGATAAGGAACAGAGAGAGAAAAGCTGATCCTGATGGGATTATAAGAGCATTCTTGAACCAGAGAGCATCAGTGGACCTAAGATAAAAAAGCATCCACCGTAGCTCCCAGAATAGCCCTGAAGGGAGAAAGGCCAAGGGGCTGGGGTAGGGCTGACTTTGTCATGGAGAACTCCAAAGAAATTGGCTTAGCAGACCAGGAAGTAAAGGGATCATAGGATACAAGAAATAAGTGAGGGCCACAAGTCACAGGAGGGGAGTCATGATAAATAGAAAACTAAGTGGAAAAGCCTTTTCCCAGTCATGGCAGTGTGTTTCACTTATTGAGTGTCCTCTGTGTGCCAGATTCTAAATCTAAGTATACAGGAAGTTATACTATGGTAGGACAGAGAGATTTTCAGAAAGATAGATTACACTGCATCCTATTAAGGGTACTATCTGCAAATCTATATCTTCCACCAGGCAGCATGCAGACGAGATTGCATTCTGTTTGTCACCAAATTCAGCATGAAAATGGGGATAGCTTCCTGCCAGTACCAGTACTCTCTTTTAGTATTTGTAGCCTCTTGCGTTTCCAGGGTAATATAATAAGGACAAAGCCATTCTAATTTGTCTATACTTAGAAGAATTTTCGACTTGGGTGGTGTTCTTTATGGGTGAAAATAGGCAATTTGCCAGCTCAAGCCTGGCTCAAGGGACCAAATATGGTGAAAGCTATTGGATTTGTATGCATTTGTAGTTTTAATAGATTATATCTGTCCTGCATGTTTGTAAAATACTTTGCAATTCTTGTTGAGGAAAGACATTTCTCTCTATCATAAAAACAGTGGGTGGATAATTTATGAAAATATGAATTTGTGCTATACTGTGCTTCCTTTGGCATGCATTTTCCTTCCTTATACATACCAAGGTTTTGTGAGTTCCTGTCTGAGAGCCATTTGTATTGTGGAAGCAAAGTGAAGTTACTTCGTTTTCAAAAGTTCAACCTCAGTGAGATTATGCTGGATCTTCCCTGGATGGGGAGAATTACTGGGGAAGTTGAGGTCAGGGCCTGTAGGTGTAAGCATCATTTTGAATGAGGAAAGGGATGAAAGAGAGGCCAGGTCAGGGCTCTGCACTTTCTAGAAGAATTGCATATAGTACCTGTCAGGTGGGGAGGGCAGTAGAATCTCTGAGAGTAGCTACCTGGTGCGCTCAGGTACTTGGATACTTTGTGCTTGACAGACAGAAGAGCCTCTACTTTCAAGAGACTCTGTTGACTTAAACAGAGCATACCGACCCTTAATTTCCTGAACAAGAAACCAGAAGGCCCTACATGAGCTTGGCCACGTAGGATCCCAGAGTCTTTGGGTAGCAGCCTTGGTAATAATGAAGACTGAATTTCTTGTCAGCTTTTCGGAGTGGGGACTCAAAGCACATACACTTCGTTTTAAAAAATTATAAGCAAATGCAACATTGCTTCTGTGCAGTGGCTTACAAATGCTCACACATTACTACACCTGTTCTGTAATAAGCAAGTTAAATCTTCACTTCTGAATCAGAGACACATGTTCTTAGCAGCCTCATTTCCGTATTCTTAGGATTCTTGGAGACCTTAGTGTATAAAGCCCCCTTCCATTATGACTGGGAAAATCTCCTTTATAATCTAGATATCTGGCCACGGAGATGTGTAGATTAGTATTGGATATAATGTAAAGTCATTTTATACATCCTTTGAACATTCTTGAATTTAACTCTATTTGCTGGTATTTTGGGGGACAATCCTCAACTTCATCTGGTACTCAACAACAGAAACAGCAGCCTATTAATGCTGGGAGGAAAAGCAGGGTGCTTTGGACTTATTGAGAGATTAATCTGTACAGAGATGCTCTATAATACCATATATTCTGTTTTATATGGGCAATTTAGGAGATTTTTCAAGAACTTTTTGGTTATTGGAGTTTTGTTCTTTTTTTGGCTCTACCAACTAGCCCCTTAGCAACTCACTTTGTCATTCTACATGTATCGTTCTCTAATCACATAAGCATTGCTCATTAAATAAAGAAATGCAGACAATCACAAAAGGAGATGCCATAGAACTTCAAAAGCCAAAGAAAAGCCTTCATCTTCAAAGAAAGATACATAGGATAGTTAGAAGTTATAACCCCACAGGCTAGGGAAGCAAGAAGAAGGGAAAAAAAGATCTATATAAATTTGACATTTATTTTCCTGGCTTCAGACCTGTCCTTTTGGCTTGGCATCTCCTATAGCTCACTCCATTATTGGTGAACGCCCCGCTATTAAGTGTCTAAGAAGTATCAATATGTTTTAACAAATAACACTTCCAGATAAGGTGGTGAAATCTCAATTTGCTTCTTCAACTCTAATTTATTTCTGAAACTGCTCTCATTACTTTAAATACCCACCATTTTCTGATGGCTCCCAAACTTAACTCTAGCCCAGACCTCTTTCCTGACCTCCAGTTTTCTTTCTTTCTTTCTTTCTTTCTTTCTTTCTTTCTTTCTTTCTTTCTTTCTTTCTTTCTTTCTTTCTTTCTTTCTTTCTTTCATGGGGAAAGGGCTTAGGGCTAATAGAAATGTGTGTCAGATTAATACAGATATTGGGACCAAATATCACATAACTAGAAAGTTTCCACGCTTGGGGACTGAAGATGATTTTTATTTGAGAGCACTGACTGTTTAAGAGAGCTATTTTTTCTTTCTTTTCCTTTCCTTCCTTCCTTCCTTCCTTCCTTCCTTCCTCTTTCCTTCCTTCTATCCTCCCTCCCTCCCTTCTCTCTCTTTCTCTCTCTCTCTTTCTTCCTTTCTTTCCTTCCTTCTTAATACAACTGCCTACCTGACAAATCCTCTGGATTCTAGGTCACAAAATAATAGATCCATTACCCTTCACCCCAACACCCATTGTTCCCAGTTCTCCCTTTTCCAAGGGTCATTTCTCTAAGAGTTGCTCTAAGGAGAAACTATGCCGTGTTTTCTAATCATGCTCTCTTCTCCACCCTCACATCCAACATGGAAACATATTCTGTCTATTGTATCTGCAAAACATGTTTCAAGTCAGCCACTTTTCTTTCCTTTTATGCTGCAACTATCTTCATCTGAGCATACACCATCATTTGCCTGAAATACTGCCATAGCCTCTAAACTAACCTCTCCGTTTCTCCTTCTGCTGCCCCTGCTCTACACATTCCATTTTCTGCAGAGCAGCTATAGTGAAGCTTTAAAAACAAAATTCAGATCATGTCAATTCCTAGCTAAAACCTTCAATAGCTTCCTATTACACACAATAAAGTTCGAACTCTTGAACATGTTCTAAAAGGTCCTGTATGACTCAATGCCTATTTATCTCCATGAATCACCTCCTACCACTCTCACTTGCTCACAGTGATTTCCACAATGACCTTTTGGGTCTTTGAAATGCCAAGCTCATTACTGTCTTAAGACCTGTATACTCACTGTTCATTCTACCTGGAATGTCCCCTGACCTCCACTCCCGGTCCCCCCTCCCCCAACCTGCAACCAGGATCTTCACATGGCTGATTCTTTTATATTTTTTTAGGTCTTAGCTCAAGCAACTTCTTCTCAGCAAGACCTGCCCTGACCCTGGCTGTCTACCATATCAGCCTATTTTGTTTTCTCATTGCACTTCTTGATACTTGAAATGATCTTTTCCTTTAATTGTAGACTTATTATCTACCTTCACTCTCCTGTGCCTCTTGTTCTCTGCCAAGTCCTTGGCACTTGGTATGGTGAGTGCACACAATAGACTCTCATGATATTATTTGTATTTTTTTTTTGCAACCTTCATCCCCAAGGATTTAGACAGGAGTTAGGAGTAGTGGTGAACCAGGGGGAAAAATCTGAGAAACAGACCTAATGCTGTGTGCACATCATCTCCCAGAAAACTGGACCTGATCAGCGTCTAGGTCTGACTCTTGAAAGACATCTAACTACTCATGCAGACAGCTTCCACAGATCTTTCCCTCCCAGGCTGCCAGCCTTGCCTAGATATAGCTGGATCCCACCATAAATACAGCTTAAGCTTCAGCTGTTACCCCAGTCCCATGCCAAAGTATTAATATAATCCTGATGCCGGACTGACTAACCATGCCTCAGGACTTAGGAGGAATTTCATTAGGGAGATGATATTTCAGCCTTTTTTAAAAAAATAAGTTGGAAAATTTAAGACAGAGAGGGAAATGAAGGCAGAGAAGTGGCATGTACAATCAGAGATTTAAGGGGCATTCAGTAGGGTGAAAATATAAGCAAGGGAGGTAGAATGGAGAGAGATAGGGCTGATAAGTGAAGTTGGCATCGGATTGTAAAGGCCTTGTAAGTTTTCCCTAGGAACTTAGGTTTTAAAAAATACATGAATATCGTTGAATAAATATTAAGCAAGGGATAGACATGATCAAAACTTTCTTTTATGAAAGTAACTCTGGTAGGATCACATATAATAAATTGTATGGTAGAGACTGATGATAAGAAATCAGAGAGGTCTAACAAAGCTTGGTTAAGAGAAAAAATAAGATTGGACTTAAGGGAGAACAGATAGTGTTGTGGAAAAAACAAGAAGGGTATGATTTAATGGACATTTCAAAAATAGAATAGGCCTAATAATGGCTAATTGGCTCTGAGGGGTTGTGGAAAATAAGTTTCAAGAGTGGTTACACAAATTTTGTTCTTGAGAGACTGAGGGACTTATAATGGCATCAATAGAGATCAGTAACCCAGGAAGAGAAAGAACAGAGGAGAGGAAAAAGTTTCTCAGGCTATAATAATAAGGCCCAGAAGAAAAGTCTTATGTCACATATGTAGCTTATAAGGCTGGAGTTGTAATCCTAGTAGAAATGGAAGATCTGACACTCTTTTATACTGGTGATAGAATTGAGGGGTAACATGACAGATGTGGCATATTAGCAGTTTGTACTAAGGATTTTGATCTGTATTGAAAAGGTAAGTGATCCTCACAGAGTCGCTGATCTTTGTCTGACATTTACCCATTCTCTCTAGCTTCCATTTGCAGTCCGTTGGCATTCTCACACTGATACATACAGATCTCTTTGCTTTTTCAGTCTCAATGCATAAACACTGAATCACTAACTATACTCTGGGAAAGAAAAACCAATGTGGGTTTTTGTTTTGTTTTTTAATGTGTCGTGTTTAAAGCAGAGAGGTGTTACAGTATAGAACAAGAAGTCAAAGGGTTTTGAGTCTAGCCCTGATTTCTCTTCTTTCATTCCTTCTTTAAAAAAAAAAAAACAACTTGGGTTTCCTCATCTGTTAAATCATATGGGTGGTGGTGGTGGCTGTAACATTTTGTCAGTCTTGCAAGAATCAAATATAAGTATCAAGTGGGATGGTAGTTATAAAGATTCAATGAAACTCTGTTTATTGCTATTTATTTAAAGCACAGTAGCAGCAAATGTTATCCAATGGAATTATCTGGTGTGCTGTGCAGAATGCTCTGTGATGACTAGATAACGTGACTACATTTCTGTCCCAGTCAATTCTGTGGAATAGAGAAAAGTGATTGAGAGCAGAGGCTCTGGAGTACATTTTCCCAAGTACAAGTTCCAGGTCAGCCAGTTATTGGTGGAATGGTAATAGATAAGTTTTGGGAACTCTTTTTTTCCCTTTTTAAAACAATTTTTACTTTTCAATTACAGTTGGCATACAATATTTGGTTAGTTTTAGGCATACAGTATAGTGATTAGATGTTTATATAATGTGTGAAGTGATCACGCTGATAAATCTAGTATCCATTTGACACCATACCTAGTTATTACAATATATTTCCTATGCTGTACTTTACACCCCCATGACTATTTTGTAACTACTAATTTGTACCTTTTAAACCCTTCCCCACCTTTGCTCATTGCTCCAACTCCTCTTCCATCTGGCAACCACAAAAATGATCTCTGTATCTATGAATTTCTGTTTTGTTTCTTTGTTTCTTTCTTTTTTTTTTTTTTTAGTGAAATTATATGGTATTTGTCTCTCTCTGTCTGACTTATTTCACTTAGCATAATATCTTCTAGGTCCCTATGTTGTTGCAGATGGCAAGATTTCATTCTTTTTTTATGGCTGAGTAATGTTCCATTGTATGTACATATGTATGTGTGTATGTGTATATACATATATATATGTACATACACACACATATATATATATATGTCTCACATGTTCTTTATCTATTCCTCTATTGATCAACACTTAGGTTGCTTCTATATCTTAGCTATTGTAAATGATACTAGAATGGACATATACAAGTGTATATCTTTTTGAATTAGTGCTTTAGTGAATTAGTGAAGTTACTGGATTCTTCTTTGTCTCTTGTTATAGCTTTTGTTTTAAAGTCTATTTTATCTAGTCTATTTTTTGTTTTCATTTTCATGAAATATCTTTGTTCAGTCTCTTTGTGTCTTTCAATCTGATCTGAAGCGTGTCTCTTATAGGCAGCATATGTTAGGGTCTTGTTTTCTTATCTATTCAGCCATTTTATTCTTTTGACTGGAGCATTTAATTCATTTACATTTTAAGTAATTGTTGATAGATATGTAGTTATTGCTTTTTTATTCTTCATATTTTTTATCTTCTTCTTCTTAAAGAAGTTCCTCTAACTTTTCTTGTAATACTAGTTTGGTATTGATGAACTCCTTTAGCTTCTTCTTTTCTGGGAATCTCTTTATCTGTCCTTCCATTCTAAATTATAGCCTTGCTGAGTGAACTAATCTTCGTTGTAGGTCCTTGCTTGTCACCACTTTGAATATTTTGTGCCATTTCCTTTTGACCTGCAAGGTTTGTGTTTAGAAATCAACCGATAGTCTTATGGGAGCTCCCTGGTAGGTAACTAACTGCTTTTCCCTTGCTGCTTTTAAGATTCTTTCTATGTCTTTAACCTCTGGTATTTTAATTATGAGATGTCTTGGTGTGCTCCTCTTTGGACTCATCTTTTTGGGAGTCTCTGTACTTCCTGGGCTTGTATGTCTTCTTCCCTCACCAGGTTATGGAAGTATTCAGTTATTATTTCTTCAACCAGGTTTTCAATTTCTTGCTTTCTTCTCCTTATGGTACCCCTATGATGTGAATGAACATGATGTCACAGAGGCCCCTTAAACTATCCTCATTCTTTTGGATTCTTTCTGCTTTTCCCTGTTCTGATTAAGTGTTTTCTGATACTTATCTTCTAAATTGCTGATTCAGTCTTCTGTTTCCTCTAATCTACTGTTGATTCCTCCTAAGATATTCTTCATTTTAGTTATTGTACTATTCATTTCTGACTGGTTCTTTTTAATGTTTTCTGTTTCCATTTTTATGTTTTCTATCTTTGTTAAAGTTTTCACAGAGATTATGGAGTATCCTTATAACCAGTGTTTTGAACTCTACATCTAGTAGATTGCTTGTCTCCATTTGTTCAGTTCTTTTTTTGGAGCTTTGTTCTGATCTTTCATTTGGGAAGTGTTTTATTGTCTCCCCATTTTGGCTGCCTTCTTGTTTTTGTTTCTATGCCTTAGGTAGAGCTGCTATATCTCCTGGTCTTGGTAAAGTGTCCTTATGTAGTAGGTTTCTTGTTGGGCCCGGTGGTGCAGCTTCCTTGGTCACCTGAGCTGGGTCCTCCAGGTGTGTCCCTTGTATGGGTTCTGTGTGCCCTCCTGTTGTGGTGAGTTTGTTTGCTGCTGGCATATCATTGGGAGACATTGACCCTCAGGCAGATTGATTTGAGATCTGGCTGTGACTATAGTGGAGGATCTGTTGTGTTGAGGCTGATCCTATGAATCAGGATTCACTTTAGCAGGGCTCTTCTGCCTGCCAAGTCTGCCCTTTGGGTGTGTCATTTATGGAGGTAATTGGATAACGTTCTGTTGTGGGCTGCAGCTAGCCACCAGATGTGTTGGTTCTGGAGCCTCTTGGGAGATGAAATGGTGCAGGCTAAGTTCAGCTGCTGCCTGTGCCCTGCCTGGGGTTACTTATGAGCTACAAAGTGATCTGCAGATGGTTCCCACTTGTGCCAGGCTTGGAGGACCTGGGAGAGGATAAGCTGCAAACCAAGGCCAGCTGCTGCTAGTGCTGGGCTTGGGGTTATTTAGTAAGAGGTACAGGGAACATGGAAGCCAGATGCTACTTGTTTGGTGTTTGTGAACTTTTGAGAAGTTTTAGGAAATTCCACAGCATGAGTCAAAACAGACCATTTGTATTGAAAAGCCACTGAAAGCACCTTAGGTGGGCCCTCCATTCTGGTGGACCCCGGTCTTAGGGGATGAGGCAAAATGTGTTAGCCAGGTTGATGGAGACTCTGATATGGTGCTGCCTGTGTCTGCACACTGGGTGTGGAGAGGGCTCAACAAAGAAATAACGGTCTCTGCTGGCACTTCTGTCTGAGAGAAAACAGCCTCTCCAGCCCTTGCCCTAGAGCCAGATAATTCAGTTTCTCCCTTTACATTTTTGGCTCCTTTTGAGCTGCTGCCACAGCCATGGAGCTCAGAGCATGTGAGTCTATCAGTGAGTAAGTCCATGCATTGACCCTTAAGAGGAATGCCTGGGACTCTAGCCGCCCTCCATCTCACTCAGCCACAATCTCCACTGGTTTTCACAGCTAGATGTTGTGGGAACTTCTCTCCCCAGCACTAGAACCCTGGGCTGAGAAGCCTGATATGGGCTGAGACCCCTCGCTCTACAAGGGGACACCTTTGCAGCCGAGATGTTCCTCTCGATTGGGTGTGGTACCAGCCTGTTCAGTGTCTCTGGCTCTTCTACCATTTTGGATGTGGCTTCTTTTGTATGTTCTTAGACTTCTATTCAGCTAGACTTTCAGCAATTCTCATTGATAGATGTTCTGTAGTTTAATTGTACTTATGATATGGTCATGAGAGGAGGCAAGCACAGCATTTCCCTTCTCTGACATCTTGACCGAAAGTTTGTTGAACTCTTTAAACCTACTTTCATTATCAATAAAAGAGACAGAGTTATTCTTCTTCACAAAGTTTTGTGATAAAGCAGATGATCCAAAGTATTGAGGATATTGATTTTACTCTATCACACTTGGGTATCAGCAATGTCATCTTATTTTTTAAATAAAAATTAAATATAACTCATATTTCTAAAGAAATGTTAAATTTCATAAGCCATTCACCAGGATGATGACACAGTCATTATTCATATTCATTCTTTTCTGCCTCCAGCCGCAGATAAATATTACTTAAGAATATAGGAGTCCTATTTGTGGCTGGAAAGAAGAAAAATCTTAACTCTTCAACCCATTGCAGTTGCTATTTAGACATTCAACATCCAAGTCCACGTGGCCCATTCAAATATGAGAGGCTCTGTTATTTCTGTGTCAAGCTTGGTGTGAGGGTCTTTGCTAAGTCTGGACCTTTAGTGTTCCTAGATACAGCACACAACCATTCTCCAAAGTTCTGTATTTTCTGAGAGAGCTGAAACTGAGTTATGGATTTTCACTTTTTGCAAAGTCAGCTAAAACCCCCATCCCCTTCCCAGGCTTAGGGGATTGCCTTCACAATATTTGACTTCAGTCTCCTCAAGTTTTCTCCTCTCAGCCTTGGGTACTTTCCACATAATTTTCCTTCAGAGAATCTTTACAAACAATGCTGCTATCTATTTCTTGGGTATGTGGTAAAGAGTATGTTAATGTCATCATGCTAAATCCCTATTTTATGCATGTTAATCACTTATCATACTGCTTAGTGCAGGATAAGAGCTCAACTAATCATAGCTGTGATGGGTATCTTCTGTCTCTCCTGAGCAACACTCTGTTTTCCTCAAACTCTATAGCCCTGTGTCCCAGGAGGATGACACATAGGATGAGTCATTGTGTTCTCATGCTCTCTGGCTCCAGGTTGGGTTCTCTCACTAGAGGAGACCAGAAAGAGGGAGGAGAGTTAGGTTGAGGTATTTATTTCCCTGGCTCCTCCCTGAAAAATTGCAGTGGACTGGCTGCTCCCTCTATGGAAGGCCATGGCTCCTGCCAGGTGGTCCATGCTTCACAGCCTTCCTTCCTGCCTTTGCTGCTTCAAACCTGAGGCATGGTATCAGCTCCCACTGTTTCTAGCCTCGGAGTTCTGCTTTTCATCAATCACATCTACACCTTTTGTGAACAGCTCCCATTCTACTTCTTCCTAATAGAATCCTAATTTTATTCAAGCATTGGGTTCCCAAGTACTTCATGGGTCACTTTCCAAACCTAGGGGGCTGAATGTGAAAGCCAATTATGATAATTTCATTCCAATGTTAGCAAAAGACATGGAAATGTGATGATACTCAACCAGTGAAATACAAGAGGAAGTCTCCTGGGAGCACCTTAGAAAGTTCTTCTTGTCTTTAAAAAGGAACACCTAATGAAAGTTTGTGTTATTTATCTTTGAATATTGCTGTATAAGAATGTGATACTTAGAGCCAATGTAGCCATTTAGTGATCATAAGCAAAAACCTAGAGAATTGTAGAAGTACTTGGCATTGTTGAGTTGCTGAATTAAGTCCAGAACTGCCTACTCCCAAAATTTTGTTCTGTGATGTAATTTATTTTCTGTGATTTAAATAACTTTGGTTGAAGTTTTGTGTTACTCGTAGCCAAAATTCACTTGACTAATTAATCCGAATCACTATTTACACTTGTTTACCTTTACTGCAAAGAATTTTACTGATAGAAAAATAACTATCCCAAATGTTCAGTAGCTTTTTTCTATTTCACTATATATTTTGAAGTTACCACCATAAAATAATAAAAGTACACTTAAATCTGTTTAAGGTAGAGACTTCTAGCAGAATAAATTTCTGTATCAGCTGGGAATGGCATACTTCTGAAACGAATATGATAAGAATGAGGAAAAAACCTACAATTTTAACATACATTGAGAACAAACAACAAAATAAAATCTATAAGATTAAAGAAAGAAGTATCACAATACTTTGTTTTAGAATTTCAATTTCGCTGTGGAAATTATGGAGCTGAAAAGGAAAAGCTATTTGCTTATCGGTTAAATAAAAAAAAGAACAATTTTGAAGACTCAGGTAAGTCTTACTAGAAATCATTCTACCAATGACTAACTTATAATTTTCCAAGTGCTTGAAAAAGTGCCTGGCTTATTATCAGTACAATGTAATTATTTGTTTAATATATTTGCTGTATGAAAGAAGAGATAGAAGTTGGGAGCGATAAGTTTTTATTCTCAAATATAGGTCAGAGATAAAGGAGTCATACAGCTGGATTTTCCAGGAAAGACCCTCTTCTAATATAGATTGATTCATTCAGCTACCTCAGTGACTCAAGTATCACAGTGTAAAAACCAGAAGTTATATGATTTATCCCATCTATGATTTATTACCAGAAATTCTATCAGTTGCTCGGAAATAACTATAATTTTGTAAATCCCTTACTATTCTCAGAGGTTTTTTGTTTGTTTGTTTGTTTTTAGATTTCCTTCTTTCTAACATGTTCGCCCTACAGAGAGAGAAAGCAAGGAACAGATACCTGAAAAATTCTGCTACCAACATTTTTGTTTTCTGCTTTCTGTTTTCCTCCTCCTCACCCTTTATTTTCAATTTTAGGTGCCATCTCAGTTATCATTGCCCCACAAACCTTGGCTGTGGAGAGGAGCAGGGTAGGGGTAGATGCTGGCTTTAAGAACCATTCTTTCTCCACCTCTGACACAAGATACTTACTGATACCAGAATAGAAAGAAAGTACTACACATATTATCCAATTTTTCTGTGTAAATTCAAAAAGACATTATTATTGACTGGGTTCTATATTGAGTTGGGCAAGTTATCCACAAACAGGCTGAAGATAATAAACTCTTTAGGACATCAGTATACCATCTAGCAATTTCACCATTCCCTACAGCCACAGAGGAATTCATTTACCTCACACAGGTGAACCTTTCTCTTCCCCGGAGAGCATTTTGTTCATCTTAGTTCAATACGAGATCACATCTATTGTCGGCGGTAACAAATGTACCATGGTGTTCCCCGCAACCCACCCCATTGGGCTCAAACTTAAAGCATCCTTGAGTGGAAAATAAATGGCAATAGTTGTATCTCATTTTTTTTTTTTTTTACAGGTGCGGGGGGAGGAGCAGTGAGTGAGAACCTTAGAGAGATTAAGAGCTTTACCTGAAGTCATAGGTCCATCTAATGAGTGATAAAACAGGAAACTGAAGCCAGGCCTCTGAAAAACTAGTCCACTTATTTCTCGAAATCTTCTGTTTTCTTATTTGTTGCAGGTAAATGATAATCTTTGCTTTGCTATAACTCACACAAAGACAGTGAAGAGACCCTTGGCATTTGAAGAGAATTTTATTTTTGCTGAATTTTTGGGCTGGCCTTGGCTGGCTCTCTATTAATGTTAGAGAAAAAGTCAAAGAACATTATTTTTCTATTAAAGCAAAGGTTTTTACATTAACTCTGAACTTTGGGACACCACATAGATCTGAAGATAGAAACTGGAGTGACAGTGACACAGGAATGAAATCAAATGAAATTGCCACTGACAATAAAGCAGGAAGTGGTGGTAGGCAGTAAAGGCTTGTCCCTGAAAACTTTACAGCATTGCTGATGCTGGAGGGAACAGTAATTTAAGACAGTTATGAACCTAAAAAAAAAAAAAGCAATAATGTTGAAGTCAGGCCCAGTCTGTATGGGATGGTTATTATTTGGTTTAAAAACTGCAGAATACATTTACGACTTTGGTAAAAGAGAAAGGCTGACCTTGATGCAGTGAAAATTTGAAATGGGATTAGAAGTCCTTGTTCTTAAATTGCTGCTAAAGGTAGGGGAGCAACAGTCAAAGAATGCCCTGGCATCAGTAAGCATATGCATGTGCAATTCCATCCACTCAGGGCTTAGAATCAGCAGACACTTGTATTTTAAGGATATGTTTGAAAAGCCCTAAGAAATAACTGGTATACTTATGTTCCTGGTCTCAACAAGGGAGACAACCTACTCCATCTGGGAATACTGTATTATATAGGAAGTTGATTGTAGAATAAATAATCAGGATATCAAGACATCACAGTGTATCCAGATCCTGGCTCTTCCCCTTACTTTGTTATTCTGAGCGAGTTATATTCCTTTTCTGATTTTCAATTTCGTCATCTATAATATGATATCAATTATATTTAGTTTAAAAGATTGGGGGTGGGGTAAATGAAAGAAAGTGAGGATACTTTGTCAATATAAAGCATTATATAAATGCTAAAAATTGCTCCCACTAGATTGGACTCATTTCAGGAAATGTAGGTTTTTCTCCTAAATATATGTAAATATTTTCATGTAGACTTTTAATATCAGACAGAATTGTAAAGAGAAATTAACAAATTAACATTCATAATAGAACATTTTTAACTCATTCATAATATTTGATGGAGAAATAGAAAAGAACACTTGTAACAGTATGGAAGATTTGAACAACACAATTAGCAAGACCGATGTAATGGATACACATGGATCTCTACATTTAACAGTCAGAGATTATACATTTTTCACAAATATATATGGGATATTTAAAAGAATTAAGCAATTTTATACCATTAAGCAAGCATTTAAGAAATCAAAGAATTGTTAAACAGATAATCTTTTCTGTTGAAATATATTTAATTTAGAAATCATTAAAAATACTAATTTAAAAATCATTTTGAAAATTATACTAAAAGACATCAAAATAATTTTTGGTTCTAACTAGAAATAATAATGGACATTAGAAAATATTTAAGACTGAAAAGCAGTGAAAAATTATATTCTAAAATGTAGGCGATGCAGGTAAAGCATTACTTAAAGTAATTTTAACACCCTAACTACCTAATTTATATTATATTATAAAGTTTGAAGATTGTAATCTAAGTTTCCAACTTAAAGGAGTTAGAAAAAGACAACAGAATAAATTCGAGGTAAGTTTAAAAATGAAATAATAACAATAAGAGGAGAAATTAATTACATAGAAAAAAAGATAAAATAGAGAGAATCTGCAAAACCAAACACTCACTTTTTGAAAAGTTTAATAAAACAGACACCCCTTGGCAAGACTGAGTGTGAAAAATCGAGAGGGAGAATCCATTAAAGAAAAATATTAACAGTAAAAAGAGTAGTGTCACAATCCCAGAAGCAGTTTTTATTTTTTTTAAAAGATGACATTATAAACAATTTCAAGTCATTAAATTTCAAAACTTAAAACAAAATATTCAGTTTCCTAGAGTAATATAACTAGCCAATGGTGATTCAAGAAGAAATTAAAAATATGACTAATCTTTATGATTAAAAGAAATGAACGAATGATTAACAACTAAGTCTCACCCTTCCTTGCCCATAAAAACTGGATATCTGTGCCAGAGAAATAAGACAAAATTCCAATCTATATTTAGACAGGGTTGGTTGGTTTGTTTGTTTTACTTCCATGAACTTGACAATAAGATTATACAATATATGAAAATACCAAAGGCGAAAATAGCCAAGCCAATTTTGAAGATATAATATATAAGGAGACCATTTTACCATATTCAAATATTTATTATAGAGTATAAATACTATAAAGCTATAAACAGTAAAGTTAGTGTGCATTGTTCTAGGAAAGATAAATAGACCGATGAAACTGAACAGAAACTTGAAATAGATCAATGTGCTGATTGGAAACCTGATATAAGGTTACCAGTGAAGAAGGATGGGTTGTTAATTAAACAGTATTCAGAACTTTGGTTATCAAATTGGAGAAAAATTTTGAGAATCCCCATCTCTAACCAAACATAATTAATTCTGTGTGGATTAAAGATCTAAATGTAATAGTAATAGTTTAAAATGTTTTGGAGGAATTATAAAAGATTATTTTTATTACTTCATAATTAGGGAAATATGTAAATTTTAATCAGTCATCTGTTTACCTGGTAATATGAACTCAAATTTTAAGATTGCCTAATAATTTTTACTAATGTAATAATTTTGTTGTTATTATTTTATCATGAACTGATTTTTCTGTTATATTTACAGAGCCTTGAATGATCACATTTATTCTTCCCTTGAGTGTAATACTATTGTTCAAAGAATCAATAACATTTTATAGCTCAAGCCAAGTAATTTTAAAACAGTTTAAATGGGTAGAGTTCTTCAAACCTCAGGTACCATATTTTTTTCTTCTAAAGCATGGGAAAATGAGTCTGAAATACACATTCAGCTAACAGGGTAGAAAGGAGTGTAGCATTTAGTTTTAACTTTTAAAAGAATAATAAAAATTATGAACCTATTTAAAAAAATAAAATTCATTGAATAAGTCATATAACTAATAGACTAAAATATACTCACATCAAATTCTAGATGTGGAGCAGAGTATTATAGAATATTTATAATGATGTATATTACTTTTAATCCTTTTTGATTTAGTACCTCATTTATAAATATACATTTGAAGCTGGCAAATAATGCTTTTTTAAAATCATACTTTCGCAACAAAAACATGATGATTGTATATTTATATGTAATTGTTCATGACAAACAACTGAATATGATTTAAACTTAAATTTACTTTTTATATAGTCTGTGGTTTTACAAACTCAAGATTTTCTGTTTATTTGATTGCACGAAGGAAGCAGGTGTAAATATTTCATAAGAGACAAAACAAAGATAAGGGTGTAATTCATAATTATATTCCTTTTCATTTTTAAGTAACAAAGCATTTCATTAATATTTAGGGGTAGCTTTAAATATTCTACTAATTTAAAAAAGCAAACACTGGATATGTTTTCATAGACTAATATAATGCATCACCATATTTTCACTAACATTTTTCTGTGGTCATCTTAGAAACATTCCCTTAAAATACCTGCAGAATATTGACTACATGAAGAAAGGCAAGCAACTTTAAATGTTATTTATTTACTCAGTAATAGGGGCTGTTTGTAACATACGACAACATAGCTTTCCTTTTTTTTTTTACTAATGTATGTGCTTCTGAGTGACCCTTACTAATATATGCAAGGCATTTGAATGAAAGATAGGAATAAATGTGTTCGGTGCACTAACTTTGCATGGTAACATTCATCACCATAATTTCAACCCTTTGCTCCATCATGCGGTATAGGGAAATAAAAATTATATATATAATTTATCTATGTAGAGATATATATGGCTGGAAGGCTTTATTCTGTTGTTATTTTGTGGTTCATTCAAAGGTGAAAAGTAATCTAAAGTAATTTTTCAAATTTTTGATTATATAGAATAGATTTATTTTAATTTTTTTTCACTATTTCTTTTAATATATATTTTTTATTTTTTAATTACAGTTAGCATACGATATTATATTACTTTCAGACATACTACATAGTGATTAGACATTTATATAACTTACAAAATGATTACACCAATCTAGTATCTATCTAAAACCATACATAGTTATTATAATATTATTGACTATATTCATTATGTTGTGCTTTACATTCCCATAACTATTTTGTAACTACCAATTTTACTTCTTAAGTCCTTCTCTTTTTACACCCAACCCCCTAACCTCCCTCTCATTTGGTAACCAGCAAAATGTTCTTTATATCTATGAGTTTTTTCTGTTTTGTTTATTTTGTTCCTTAGATTTCACATGTAAATGAAACCCTATGGCATTTGTCTTTCTCTGTCTCACTTACCCCACTCAACGTAATACCCTCAAGGTCCATCCATGTTGTTACAGATGGCAAGATTTCATTCCTTTTTATAACTGGTACTATTCCATTGTATATATGTACCACCTCTTCTTTATCCATTCATCCATTGGTGGACACCTGGGTTGCCTCCATATCTTCGCTATTGTAAATAATGCTGTAATCCAACATATGGATGTACATGTCCCTTCAAAACAGTGCTTTGGATTTCTTCAGATAAATACCCGGAAGTGGGATATTTGTGTCTTTATGTATCTATTATTACTGTCTTTGTTTTAAAGTCTATTTTGGTCTTGTATAAGTATTGCTCCCCCAGCTTTTGTGTTTGTTTCTATTTTAATGAACTATCTTATTTCATTCCTTTACTTTCAGCCTGTATGTCTTTCAATATGAAGGGAGCTCTTGTAGCAACCATATGTAAGGATCTTGTTTTCTTATCCATTCAGCCACCCTATCTTTTGATTGAAATACCTAATCCATTTACATTCAAAGTAATTGTTGAAAGATATCAGTTATGCCATTTTATATTTCATATGTTTGATCTTTTTTATTTTTTCTTCTTCTCAAGAAGTCCCTTCAAAATTTCCTGTAATACCATCTTGACGGTGATAAATTCCTTTAGCTTTTTCTCGTTTGGGAAGCTCCTTATCTGTCCTTTGATTCTAAATGATGGTTTTGCTGGGTAGAGGAATCCTTGTTTTTCATCACTTTGAATATTTCCTGCCAATCCATTCTGGCCTACAAAGTTACTGCTGAGAAATCAGCTGACAGTCTTATATGAGCTCCCTTGTAAGTAACCAATTGCTTTTCTCTTGCTGCTTTTAAATTATCTCTTTGTCTCCAAACTTTGTCATTTCAATTATGATGGGTCTTGGTGTGGGCCTCTTTGAGCTCATCTTGTTTGGAACTCTCTGAGCTTCCTGGGCTTATATGTCTATTTTCTTCACCAGGTTAGTGAAGTTTTTTGTCATTATTTCTAAAAATAGGTTTTCAATTTGTTTCTCTCTTTCTTCTCCTTCTGGTATCCCTGTGATGTGAATATTGGTACACTTAATGTTGTCCCAGAAGCCCTTAAACTGTCCTGATTATTTTGGATTCTTTTTTCTTGTTGCTGTTCTGATTGTGTGTTCTCTGCTACTTTATCTTCTAAATTGCTGATTCGATTCTCTGTTTTATGTAATCTACCATTGATTCCCTCTAATGTATTCTTTGTTTCAGTTATTGTATTCTTTATTTCTGGCTGGTTCTTTTTATATTTTCTATCTCTGTTTGTATGTTTTCTCTCTCTTTGTTAAAGTTCTCACTGAGTTCATCTACTCTTCCCCTGAGCTTATTGAACATCTGCATAACCAGTGTTTTGAACTCTGCATCTGGTAGATTGCTTGTCTCCATTTTGGTGAATTATTTTTCTGGAATTTTGTTCTTTTCTTTCACTTGGGACATGTTTCTTTATCTCTCCATTTTGGCTGACTTCCTGTGTTTGTTTCTATGTGTTAAGTAGAGCTGCTATGTCTCCCAGTCTTAGTAGAGTGGCCTTGTATAGTAAGTGCCCTTAGGCCCAATGGCACAGTCTCCCTGTCACCTGAGCTGGGTGCTCCAGGTGTGTCCCTTGTATCAGTTGTGTGTGCCCTCCTGTTGTAGTTGAGCTTTGGTTGCCTGTTTTCGTGTCAATGGGAGGGATTGGGCCTCAGGTTGACTGGTTTTGAGGACTGGCTGCAACTAGTTGTTGTGCAGGGGCTAACTCTATGGAGCAGGATTTGCTGTAGCAGGGCTCTGGTGTCTGCCCAGTCTGCCCTTTGGATGTCATCTTTGAATGTAGCCCTGTGTGGTGCTCTGACTCAGACTAAAGCCTGTCACTAGGCATGCAGGTCAGTGATTCCTGAGAGGGGCCCCGCTGTAGGCCAAGTTCAGCCATAGCCTGTTCCTTGACCATGGCCATCTGGCATGAACCACCAAGAAATTTACAGATGGCTGCCACCCATCCTGGTCTTGGATGTGCCTCGAGAGGCCAAGCCACAAACCAAGGCTGGCTGACACTAGTGCCAGGCTTTGGGTGATCAGGAAGAGGTATAGAATACACTGAGGCCAGATGCTGCTTGTTTGGGTTTTGTGAACCTTTAAGAGATTTTAGAAAATTCTGCACCATGAGCCAAGACAGGCCATTTGTATGGAAAAGCCACTGGAAGTGGCTTGGGTAAGTCTGCAATATAGGTGGGGTGGAGTCTCTGGGAATCACCAGGGCAGGCAACCAGTGTTAGCCAGGTTGATAGAGACTCAGATATGGTGGCTCCCTGCATCTACATGCTGAGTGGGGATGGAGCTCAACAAAGGATCAGTGGCATTTTGCCAACACTTCTGTCTGGGGGAAAGCTGCCCCTCCAGCCCTCATCCTGAAATCACACAATTCAGTTCCTATTTATAGGTCTCTGGTACCTTTTGTGCTGCTGCCTCACTGGTCAGAGTGAGTTTGTCAGTGGGTAAGTCTGTGCACCGGCTCTTTAAGAGAAATGCCTGGGACTCCTGCAGTCCTCCGTCTCACTCAGTCACAATCTTCACAGATTTTCATATTTAGATTTTGTGAAGCCTTTTCTTCCTGGCACTGGAATCCTCGGCTGGGTTATCTAGTGTGGGGCTAAGACCTCTTGCTCTTCTGGGGAGAAATTCCACAGCCAAGATATCCCTCCCAATTTTTAACTCAAGTGCGAGACCAGGTCCTTCCATATCTCCACCCCTCCTACCTGTCTCAAGGTGGCTTTTTCTCTATATCCTTAGTTGTAGGACTTCTGTTGAGCTAGACTTCAGGTGATTTTCAATGATTGTTCTGTAATTTAGTTGTAATTTTGATATGGTCATGAGAGGAAGCAGGTATAACATCTACTTTGCCATCTTGACCAGAATCTCTTTAAAATAGTCTGATACCATGTAATAGAATGGTGCCTGGAAGCCATTTTGAAGAATAATTTTTGTTGCTTTCCTGGCATCTATTCTCCTCTCTCATTTTTTTTTTTTTTTAAACCAAGAGTATCTTTTAAAAATATTTTTGAAGGAAATTTTCTACTTCTATTTTCTCAGTCATACAGTTGGGTGACATTGAATGCATGCCCAGCTATAGGGTTGAATTTTTGTTGTCTAATAGCCCATAAGAGTATTGTAACCTTGTCACAGTAATTGGATCAGGGAAGGACACGAGTTCTGATGTAGACCAGTGGAAGGAACTAATTCCAGGATATATACAGCAGCTATTGTAATAGACTCACTTGCCTGAGTGTTTTTACATGAGGATATTATGTCTGAAATTGCTGCAAACATTTTGCTGAAATTGCTAGAAGAATCTGGAACTCCCTGTAGGTTACCAGGGCAGCATGGCGATGCAGCCAACAGAGAAGCAAAGTAGGAAGGATATGAAAAAGAAGATCCTTGGAGATCTCATTTGAGAAGCCAGATCAAGCCTCATTCTGACTTTTCAATTACATAAGTCAATATCTCCTTTACTGTTTAAGTTATTTTGAATTTAGAGCTTTTCTTTGTCACTTGTTACTGAAACATTTCTATTACAAATGCTACATGGATATTTTGACTTTGAGACACTGAAGGACAAATCTTGATTCTTATTTGAAGATTTTTTTGTTTGTTTCAAGGGACAGAATGATTCAAATTAGAGAATGAGAATTACTGGAAAAAATTGTGTGAATGAAACCAAACTGCTGAAAAAAAAAAAAACCACAAAAATATTTTTACCTTACTTAATGAGACCTCAATTTTTATTCATTTCCCCCCCTCCCCATCTCATGTCTCTGGGGATATCTAGTTCAACTTTAGTACTTAAATTCATCAGATCTACTTGTATATATGATCTTATTTCTCTAAACCTTCCCCCATAAATTGCATCTCCTCCATTGTTCTCTTTCTTGGTGTTGAATCAAACATCTGACCTGCTACACAGCCAGAAAATCTGGAGTCATTTTTTTTTTTACCTTTCTTTCATCTTTAAATAACATTTAATACATTATCAAGGCCTGTGTTACCTTCAAAATAATTTTCAAAACTCCATTTCTATGTCATTACTGCCAGTACAGTGGTCTCCCAATATCCATGGAGGATACATTCCAAGATCCCCAGTGGATGCCTATGACAAAGTTTAATTTATAAATTAGACACAGTAAGAAATTAATAACTAATAATAAAACAATAATTAGAACAACATACTGTAATAAAAGTTATGAGAATGTTGTCTTTTTCTTTCTCTCAAAATATTTTATTGTACTGTTCTTACCTTGTCACTTCAAGAAAGCACTTTACAGCTTCTCTTTGGCATATCTGAATTGCCAGCATTACTACTCTTGTGCTTTGGGGCCATTATTAAGTAAAATGAAGGTTACCTGAACAAAAGCACTGTGATACCAGGACAGTTGATCTGATAAGCTCTGCTAAGTCACTAAAAGGCTAATGGGTGGGTAGTATACACAGTGTGGATACGCTAAACAAAGATATGATTCACATCCTGAGTGGGATAGAACTGGATAATGTGAGATTTTGTTATGCTACTCGATAGAGTGCAATATAAACTTATAAATTGTTTATTTCTGGAGTTTTCCATTTAATATTTTTAGACAATGGTTGACTGTAGCTACTGAAACCACAGAAAGCTAAATCATGAATAACCTGAGTGGTGGGGGGGAATTATTATACTTCGGTTTAACTGTCATGATCTTGAGTCTTTTCTATTGCAATAGCCTCCTTTCTGTTATAATTTTCTCTCTGCTCTCCAATCCATTTTCCATGTTGTAGCCAATGGTAATTTTAAAAACTTTTAATAGATTCCTATTACTTAGAATGCTATTGAAACTTCTTTTTTATGGTCCAATAGATTCTGATCTGGTCATTCTTAAACTATGCCAAACTCTCTTGCATCTTAGGATATTTACACATGCTGCTTGTCTCACTTATTTCTTACTTATTTTAATTTTTCTTCAAAATCCACAAACTCCTAATTAGTCACTGAGTTCCCTGAAATTGCATATACAATATTTAATGACTTTATTGATATGACTCAAATACCATCAAATCAACACATTTAAAGTATAAATTTTAATTATTTTAATAAACTTGAAAGAGTTGCATCAATCACCACAATGTAATTTTAGAACATTTTTCATCCCCCTTAAAACAACCTCGTACTCATTAGCAGTCATTCTCCATTTGCCTTTATGATATTATTGTCTCACACCCAGTCTTTGGTATAGATTTTCGTCTTTATGGATTTGTGTACTAGGAACATTTCATGTAGATGAAATCATGTAATTTGTTGTCTTTGGTAATTGGCTTCTTTCACTTAGCGATATTTTCAAGGTTCATCCATGTGGTACCATGTGTCAGTATTTCATTCCCCTTTATGGCAATCTTGTTAATCCATGCACCAGCTGATGGACATTTGGAGTATGTCAATCTTTTGTCTATTATGAATAATACAGCTATAAACATTTATGTACAAGTTTTTGTGCGGATGTATGTTTTCATTTCCCTTGGGTTTGCTTCTGGAAGTGAAATTACTGGGTCTTATTTGTAACTCAATGTTTAACATTTTGCAAAGCTGCAAAAATGTTTTCCAAAGTGGTTAAACATTACCACCAACAGTGTATGAGGTTTCCAATTCCTCTAGGACCTCTCCAACACGTGCTGTTGTCTGTCTTTTTGATTATAGCCATCCTAGTGGGTGATATAGCATCTCATTGTGGTTTTGATTTGCATTTCCTTAACGACTAATGATGTAAAACATTTTTTCATGTGCTTATTGGTCATTTGAATGTCTTTGATGGGGAAATGTTTATTTGGATCCTTTCTCCATTTCTTAATTGGAATGTGTTTTTAGTTTGAATTTTGAGTTTGTTTTTTTTTTTATTTTCTGGATACAAGTATCTTATCAGATATATGAATTTCAAATATTTTCTCCTATTCTGTGCATGTCTTTTTGTTATCTTGATGGTATCATTGGTAGAATAAGGTTTAAATTTTGATGTATACAATTTGTCTATTTTTTTTTCTTTTGTTGCTTGTGCTTTTGGTATCATATCTAAAAAAAAAAATCATTGCTTAACCCAAGGTAACAAAGACATACTCCTATATTTTCTCCTAGAGTTTTGTGACTTTAACTCTTATATTTAGGTCTATGATCTATTTTGAGTTAATTTTTGTGTATAGTGTAAGGTGGAGGACCAACTTTGTTCTTATGCATGTAGGGATCCAGTAGTGCCAGCACAATTTGTTTAAAAGACTGTTCTTTTCCCCATTCAAATGCCTTGTCAGACTTGTGAAAAATCAATTAACTATAAATGTAAAGATTTTTTTCCGTATTCTCATATTTGTGACATTTGGTCTATTGGTCTTTTATCAGTATCACGCTGTCTCAATTACCATAGTTTTCTAGTAAGTTTTGAAATCAAGAAGTGAGTCTTCCAACTTCATTCTTCTCTTTCAAGATAGTTTTGTCTCTTCTGGGATCCCTGACTTTCCACTTAAATTTTAGAATTGGTTTTCCAATTTTTGTACACAAACCAGATGTGATTTTGGTAGAGATTACATTGAATCTGTAGATCAGTTTGAGGCGTACTGGAATATTGATATTCAATCTTCTGATTGATAAACATAGCATGTCTTTCATTCATTTAGATTTTTAAAATTTCTTTTAACATGCTGTGTAGTTTTTAGTATATGTGTTGCATTTAAAAAGTTATACCTAATAATTTATTCTTTCTGATGCTATTGCAAATTAAATTGTTTTCTCAATTTCATTTGAAAATTGTTTCTCGCTAGTGTACAAAAACACAATTGATTTTTGTGTATTGATTTAGTATCCTTTAACCTTCTTAAACTTCTTTATTAGTTCCAAGGTGTGCGTGTGTGAGTGTGTGTGTGTGTGTGTGTGTGTGTGTGTGTGTGTGTGTTCCTTAAGGTTTTCTGTATACGAGATCATGTCACCTGTGAATAGAAATAGCTTTACTTCTTTCTTTCCAATCTATATGTTTTTTACTTATTTTTCTTGCCTAAATGCCTTGGCTAGAATCTCCAACAACGTTACACAGAAGTGGCAAGAACAGATATCCTGGTCTTGTTCCTGATCTTAAAGGGAAAGTGTTCAATTTTTCACTATTAAGTATGGTGCTAGATGTGGGTAACATTATTAATGCTCTTTGTTAAATTGAAGAAGGTCTCTTCTATTTTTAGTTTGTTGAGCATGTTTATCATAAAAAGATGTTATATTTTATGTAATAGTTCTTCAGTATCTATTAAGATGGCTGTATAATCCTTCTCCTTTATAATATTATAGTCATGAACCACTTAATGGTGGGGATATGTTCTGAGAAATGTGTCGTTAGGTGATTTCGTCATTGTGTGAACATCATAAAGTGCACTTACACAGACCTTGATAGTATAGCCACCTACTTAGGTTATATGATATAGCCTATTGATCCGAAACTACAAACCGTTATAGTCTGTTACTATGCTAAATACTGTAGGCACCTATAACATGGTACTATTTTTGTATAAAACATATCTAAACGTAGAAAGGGTACAGTAAAAATAGGGTATAAAAGATAAAAAATAATACATCTATATAGTGTGCTTACCATAAATGGAGCTTGCAGGACTGGAAATTGCTCTGGGTAAATGAGAGAGTGAGTGGTGATTGACTGTGATGGCCTAGAATATGGTCTACTGCTGTAGATCTCCTGTAATTGGCCAATCTTCTTGTTCCATAACCATCTTGATGTAGGAGTGGTTCTTGAACATTGCCCCCCCACTGGCTGGCCACAATGCATCTCCTTCCTGAGCTCAAAAAACTCTGGATTGCAAAGAATAGCTACACAGTGACCCTCCTGCATTAGAGCCAAAGCTGTCCAGCCTCTCTTTATCTTTATGAGTAACTATCAGAACTATAGACACTGAGAAGTTATTGACAGCCCCCTCTAGAAGACAATTAAAATGAAAGTACTGAAAATACTCCCTTTCTCTCATGAAGTCATTTAGTAGGTTGCCCAACCTTCTGCATCCACTGCATATCAACTTCATTAATTTTCAAAGCTGGTATTATTTCTGCATGTTTTTGTCAAGGGAAGTTTATTTTCTGGCACATACAGTTCTTTTATTTTATAAGAGGCATGGGTACAACATTCCTTTCCTATAGAAGTTCCACAACTTTCTGGACACAGCCATTTATATCACAGGAGTCTGCTTTCAGCACCAATTCAGGGGCCCCTGGTTTTTCATATACTAAATCAATCCCAGTGAAACCTTTAATTTCTCCAGCTCTGCTTTTTTGTAGAGTCCTCTTTGTTCACAAATGCGCAGAGGAGTATCAACAGATACTTCAGAAAAAAAGGTAAGTTTGTGAATCTGCCTTGCATTGTTGAGATCTTGAGCATAATGAGATGTAAAACTTATGATGCACACTAAGCCAGCTTCTGTGAATAGTTTAGCAACTTCTGAAGTGCAGCAAATATTATGTCTTCAGGACCAAAGCCAAGATTTTTATCTAGATCTTGCAAATGTTGTCACCAACCAAAGCGTAGCATGCCACAGCAAGCATCAAAATGATGCATACCACATTAAGCCAGGTATGACTTCAAACCCATTCTCACCTTGGTCTTTTCTTCTCCAGGCAAGCCTATCAGCCAAACAGTGCAACCAAGTTCTGTTCCCTTTCCCTTACCTCTTTTGTTCCTGTGGACATGGTGAGCATGATAAGCAACGTTTAGTTGCTCTTTGCATTCTCAGTTCTGTGCACTTGTTATTACACAGCTTGACTTTCTTTAACAGGCTCCTGGGGACCTCCTAGGCTGCAGAACTTATGCACAAGAGCTGGGGGGTCTGAGCACCATGGGTAGCAGGAGGAGAGGCCATCAGGGAGAGTATCCCAGGGCAGGAGGGCTGGACTTCTTTGTGGCCAGCTGGCAGGCACTAATGTGCATGCTGACCACTCCAGCAATTGACTGAAGTAACCTCCAGTGCTGACTTAAGCTTCTGTGCTGAGGTAAACTCCAGCACTGACAGAAGCTCATGCTTGCCTTCTGCTCACAATCCCACTGAGGAGAACTTCTGTGGAGCCTACAAAATGGCACCTGGGAAGAGGTATGTGATCTGGTTTTCTTTTCCTATGATGTCTTTGTCTGGTTTTGTTGTCAGAGTAATATTGTTCTCATAGAATGAATTAGAAAATGTTCCATCTTCATCAATGTTCTGGAAAAGTTTGTGAAGAATTGGTATTACTTCATATTTAAATGTTTGATAGAATTCACCAGTGAAGTCTCCAGTTCAGGGCTTTGTTTTGTGGGAAGTTTTTAAATTACTAATTTAATGTCTTTAATTGTTATAGTTCTCAAATTTTCTACTTCTTAAGTTTTAATAATTGTGTTTCTAGGAATTAGTCCATTTTTCCTAAATTATCTAATTTGTTGGCATACAATTGTTGGTAGTATTTCCTTGTGGTACTTTTTATCTCTGTAAGTTTGGTAGCTATACCACCTTTTAATCGCTATCCTTTAAAGGTAATCATTATCATGGCTTATATGGTAAACACTTCTGTGGGCCTGTATTTCTAACAATAGTTTAGTTTTAAATATTCTCTGAATTTCACACAAATAGAATCATATAGAATGTATTTTTGTCTGACTTCTCTTGTTCAATTTTATGTTTGTAAAATTTATCACTTTTTATTTATTTCTTTGCTATATACTATTCCATTGAATGAATATACCTCAACTTATTTATTTAGGGGCACTTAGTTATTTTTTTGTTTTGGAAATATTGTAATAATCACTGCTGCTAATGTTGCATACAAACATGCAGTTATGGTGGGTTATACATAGGTGTGGTCTGATGGGACATAGGGTTTATATTTGCTCAGCTTTAGTTGATAATGCCAAAGAATTTTCGTTGTGGTTAAATCAGCTGACATTCCCATCAGCATTATATAAAAGTTCCCATCGCCTTATCTTCTTGCCCAAACTTAGTTATGTCATTTAAAAAAAATGTTCGGGTACAGTGATATCACATTATTGTTTTCATTTATATTTACTGTAACAAAGGTGAGTTTCTTTTTATGTTGGCATTTGGATTATCTCTTTTGAAAAGTGCCTGTTGTGCAACCTGACTGTTTTTCTATTGAGTTTTCTGTGTTTTCTTAGCTCTGTAGTTTTAATATATTCAGATAAAGGCCCTTGGTTCGTCAGATGTGTTGAAAATGTTTTCTCCTACTCTATAGATTACTTTTTTCCTATTTGTCATGTCTTTTAATGAACAAAATTCTTAATATTAATGCAGTTCGCTATTAGACATTTTCTTTTTGGTTATGCTTCTTGGCGACTTGGTTAAATATATATCTCTCTACTTCTGGTTCATGATGATGTTATATTCTAGCTGTTTGGGTCAACAATTCACTTGAGATCAATTTTTGTGTATGGTTTGAGATCAATTTTTGTGTATGGTATGGTGTCAAGTTTTATCTTTCTTCATATACATATTAAATTAATGAATCATCATTAATTGAAAAAGCATCTTTCTCCCGCTATTTAGCAATACTCTGTACATCTTAAATATATGTATAAGATTTAATGCAACCCCTAGATATGAAAAAAAAAGTGGAGCGAGAGATTAACAGAATCTGGAGATAGGGAGAGAGCTACAGCTATAGAAAAGGCCACAGGACAAGAACTATGGCCTTATAGAGAGAAACACTGCTCCTGACAATCTGCGGTAGAATAAGGAATAAAAAGAAAAAAGAAAAATCACATTTTTTACTTCTTTTCCTCCCTTAAATCTCTATCCATTGGGACCCAGTCAGAAACCATAAAGCAAAGGATCTTGTTGATGCAATGCATATCTGGGACATAGCACAGGTAGAAAAGTGAAGCAAGGATGTAAAGGTCAAATGAAAGATACCTAGCGCAGCAAAGCACGTTTGTCTCTAAGCATCCTCTCATGTGTCCAGGTGAAATATTTATTTCCCCATTACAGGGGATATCTAGAGTTCCCTGAGATAATGTTTTATCATGGAGCATGTCAAGTCAGTCAAAAGCCTACCTGAAAAGTTATGTTTACCTATAATACCAATTTTCTTCATATAAGGTAATGATGGGGATGGGGGGATACTGGATAAGAAAAACAATTAACTAACATAAAACATAGCTGCTGTAGCTTCTATTTCTGCAGCTGGACATGAGGATTAAGTTTTTAATAATAACTGCCTTCTTCCAGAACCCATTTTATGTTCCCACTATTATCCCACTCAGCTGGGTAGTGTTCTTTATGTGGTGGGGATGACCCAAACCCCCATTCCCATAGTACCTAAGTCCTGGGTGATCTCATTTTTGGGGGGTTGCCATAGTTTTCCATAGTGAGCACAGGGAATGCTAAGGTGCCTTAGTGAATTCTCTGGCTCCAATGATAGTTTTTTCCTATTGGATGGCAGCAATCCATGCCTACTTGTAATCATGATCTATCATCACAGATTATGCAGTGACACCCTTTCTGTCTGTTCATTAAATGACACTAGGATCTAAAAATTTCGGAAGGCAGTCTCAGTTTTTAACCCAACAAGGATATAACTGTGTTTTCTGGTAGATATGCAGTTCTGCTTTTCGATATCAACATTCCTCAACTGGACACTAACATTCCTAAAAACAAATTTGAAGGAGAGAAAAACTTCCTATAGTAGTTTATTAGTGTAACACTGAGAGGAACTATTCTCGCCATTACAGCTTGATCCCTGGGCCCATTAATTCTGGCCACAGGAGATTGGCACTAAATAGTGGCTGTTGGTTTAAGAATATACTTCATTTTTTGCTAGAATCCTAGCCTTCCACAATGTTGTTTTCTAGCTGACCCCATAACTATGGCTTAAGCAGGCCATCTCACCATTCTGTTTAGCCATTTGCTTTCTAAGTGATGAGGGGACATAGTAAGGTCAGTGAATTATGTGGGCATAAGTCCATTGGCACACATCTTTTGTTGTACTATGTGTCACCCATGGTAAGGTTATATTGTGTAGGATGCCATAGCTGTAGATAAGGTATTTGGAAGGTTGGTATTAGAGACAGTGCTGTGGACAGTAAAGGCATTTCTGTATCTGAAATATGTGTCTATGTCTGTGAGGACAAATCATTGTCTCTTTCATGTTAGAAAAGTTTATTGTAATCACCTGCCACCAAGAAGCAGATCAGTCTGTTGGAGAATGATATCATAACAACCTGCTTGTGGCAGATTGGCCACTTGGCATTGTGGTAGCAAGATCAGCCTTTATGAGGAGAAATTCATGTTACTGAACACATGAATAGCTTTCAACAGAGCCCCTCACAAATACTCTGTACATAGACCATTTGAGCAAGCATTGTGGAGAAAGAGGCTGACTGATTGCCACAGGAAGGAACATCTTATTCACCTGATTATTGAAAGCATTCTCCACAGTGGATTTTTTTCTGATAGGAAAAATATTTTCACACTCTGTATTCTTTCTAAGAAGTTCTCTATGAATCTCTTTCATAAACCACCACTCTTACATCTTTATTCTTTCCATGTCCCTGATCATTTAGATAACTTTTTGGCCACTGCTCATGAATCAGTGTAGATGTGCACCTAGTCTATCTTTCCTTCCATGAAAAATGGACAGTCAAATGTACTACCTCGACTTTTGCCCACAGGAAATATAAATAAATGTAAATAAACCCTTACTACTGTCTTTCAAGGCTACCCCTGAGTTGGGCTATATTGAAATGACTAGACTTCTAGCTTAAATCAGCATACTGAGTGGATCTATCTATGACCCATAGTTTTGTCTTTTCTTGCCCCATTGATTGGTCATACAGAAGTCCATGTGGTTCCAGGTGTGCATTGTGAGAGAGTTGGTGATGCTATAGGAACAAGTAACTTGGGAATCTGAACCACCAGCCAATGAGGTTAATTTGTGCCTTCCAGATCAATTTGAGCACCATGTTGAATATATTATTATTTTTACAATATAATATAGTGCACATCTAAGTTGATGGCTTGTTGAATTCAGATAACATCTACTTTATAGATTGCAAATCACTAGAGTCCCATAGATAAAGGTTCAAACAACACCAGGGCCCAATATTCAATAGCCCCTTTTTAAAACAACTGTAGTTAGCATGAGGGCTTTGCCTCCTTCCCAAATCTTAGTACTCTGAGTTGTGATTCACTTATTAGATTTGCCCAAAGCTTCATCTGATATCTGTCTGCTACAGACCCTTCCAATGCCATTGGGTCCAAAAGATCATAATGCCAATGAAGAGGGAAGTTTATAAACAAACAAACAAACAATCAAACAAACAAACAAACAAACAAACAAACAAACTGGGAATAATCACCAAATATAGTTTATGTTCCTTTCCAAACACAAATACACTCAGCAAGAGTTGTGCTTCTTTCTTCATAGTGGTCAATACTACTTGCATCAACTTGTTTTTCACTGTGGAGAAGATATCCAGACAATCCTTAAACTAGTGGGCTCTCAGAATATGGTATACTACTGAATTTTTGTAAGCCTTATTTCCTACTCTCTGGCATGCATATGTCTTACTAAGGTACCTAAAGTGCTCGCCATTTCCTGTTCATTAGATCCAGTTAGCATAATGTCACAAGTGTAATGAACTAGTATCATGTTCCATAGGATATCAAGGTGATCAAGAGACCTCAAGACTATATTATGACAGCACAGTAGTATTGACATAACCTTGAGACAAGACCATAACATTACACTGTTGTACCTATGAAAGCAAATGGCTTCTGATCATCTTTGCTAAAATGTATTTTTTAAAAATCTGGGTCAATCAGGTCAATTGCTGTATGCTAGCTTGCCAGGGACGGGGTTGCTTTGCTCCATTAAAGATATTATATCCAGAAATGCACCTTTGATTAGTATCTCCACCTGATTAAGTCTGCGATGATCCACTTATATTTTCCATGACTCATTTGGTTTATGAACTAGACATTCAGCTATAAGAAATTGGGTTAGTATAGGAATATTCAAACTCTTTGGTAGTTTTACTAACCTCTTTAATGACTCTGGGAATGCAAAATTGCTTTTGGTTTACTTTTCTTAACAGATGTAGAGGAAGGTAAGGAGTTCCATGGGTTTTCACTTGGTGTTTTCTGCTATAATAGATTTCATTCAGTTTCTGCTCCTTCCCCACTAGACCCTGATTTTAGCACAAGACATTTTAACATTCAGTCTGTAGCCATTCTACAACCCTTACAACCAGGCTTTGGAATTAGTTTGCATCCATATCTCCTCTATGACTACAGAAGATAAAAGACCCTTCAGAGCTATCATTAGGGCTTTATGATTTTCAGCTCTGATTCTGAATTAGAAATTTGTGACTCAACTTTTTTCTCTCAGTAATATCTGTAGGGGGGGGGGTCATCTGAAGCATCCAGCTCATCCCATAATCATTATTGTGGTTATAGTAATCAATTGACACAGCCATTTGTTTTCCCAATGTCGGTGCTCCTATTGTACTTCCTTCCATGCCACCATTGAAGTACCGAGTGCTAGTAAAAGTGGGAGGCTGTTACTACTCCTAACAGTCTAGGCTAAAAGGCAATGGGAGGGAAAGATTTCAAGAACTAGGAAGGATAGTTGCATAGAAATGGGAAGCTGACAAGAGCTATAGATTTTAGAGGACACAGTCACTCGCTGTAGCACAACAAAGAGAAAACTAGGAAAATAAATAACTAAACTCATTTCTCCCATCCTATAATATCCTATCTCTCGTTGCCCAAACCAAACCAGAAGCCAGAGGATAAGAGAACCCATTAATGCAGTCCATATGGATCATCCTTCTGCTGCACAGAGCAGAGAGGAGAAGGGTGGATGGGGCAGATCAAAGATAATCTCACACCTCCCAACTTTTTAATTGGCTAACTCATCTTTTGTTTCTTGGCTTACATGTTATTTCCCCAAAGAAGTTTTCCTAAAGCCTAAAATATTATAAAAAGCCTCAACTTTCTTTACTCTTACCACACTGTTTTTCTCTTTATAGGTACATTATTACAATATGCATTTTTACAATAAATACATTATTACAATATGCATTTATATATGAATTACTTTGGTCTGTAGGTTAATTTACACGATGGCTCACTTTTTCATATTATATTTTTTCACTTTGTATTTCAGAGACTACCTGGTGCCTTACACATAGTAGATACTTACTTAATGTTTGTGGTACAAATTAGTGAAATAATTAGGCCCTTATGAATTGGTCTGTGAACTGGTGTTAATCTCCACAGATAATATCTCTTAGAAAATCTGCTCTCAAAGGTAAATTATTGACATTGGCATGAAATTTGTAAAACACACAATGCTTGTAAAGCATGACCAATCTGTGTGCATAGTTTATACCTTACCTCATGTGGTTATAGCAATTTCTATGCTCTGATTTGTTTCTAAGCTCTTCTAAGAATTATAATGTGCTTTTCTCACCACCTAATCTAAACAATTATGTATTGGTATAGCAATTTCATTCTTGGAGAACTAATGAACATTTCTGGAGGAATGAATAAATGTTTCTGAATTTTTTAAAGACTTTACACAGCTAATTGACTTACCACAGGGAACCCAGATTGAAACATGGAAGAGTGAAACTATCAGGTAAACACTACATTACGTGCCAGACAGGATGCTGGATGCTTTTCCTATATTATCTGGTTAAATTTAGGACAATAACACAATAAATAAATACTCCCATTTTACAGATGGGAAAATAGAGGCTCAGTGAGGTTAAATGATAGAAATCCTTCAGAGTACTAAAATAAGAATTTTCTTTAGGAACTCATATTTTTCTCTCTTTGGGCACGGACTATCAGAGGCATATGAAAAATATCATAATACATTTGTATACCAAGAATAGATATATTTTCCTCAATAAATATTTTTTAAATCTTATAATTTATCTAGCAGTACATGGAGAAAATTGCATCTCAGATGATGCTCTGTTTAGTCAAGCAATAAAATATATTATTTAAGAAGAAAAGGCGATTCCCAAGAATCTGTTTAGTTGGATCAAACTCCAAATAACATAGCAGGTAGGAAATCTAAAGTTTGCCTTGTCACATTCCTTTAGATTTTAAAAATTGTTATTATTGTAACACTGCAGTGTTAATTGATACCAATGCTGACTGTAGCCTCTTTAATGGCAGTTATCCAGTGTGTGAAACTGTATTATAGAATGATGTATTTTATATCATATTAATTTTGTAACGAACTAACTTGAAATGATTTTCTTAGATGGTTCTGACATATTTTTAATACATTGTTGTCCTGCTATAGAGCCATGGAAAGCTCTATCTGGTCAGCCTTTGTAGTGCTGAAGTATTTTACACTGATCATTTAATGGTAACACAGCTCCATATATGTAGTTAGTATCTGCAGACAACATCCATATATGTAGTTAGTATCTGCAGACAACATTCAGTGTAATATAATTCATTAATGGAATAAGATATGGCAATAAAAGGGCTATGTGCAACATTTCAAAATTAAACATTGTTAAGGTTCAAAACATTGACAAGATGAGTTTTAGCTAAAATTTGTTGATTGAGTTAATAAACAAATGAACGAATGAATTCTGAGTCCCAGATTTTTCACGCTACATGATGCTTTTACTTGCAAAGCAATTTGTTGTTTGTATAAAGCCATAATACCTATTTTCTTGCATCATTTCAAAACCGTCTTATGATTTATGTGGACAATGTTTTATCTACTTATTTTCACAACTGTGGAAGCTGATGCTCAAAGAAATTAGGTGCTCTGCTGAAAGTCACTAATAACCTAATGGTGGAGCTCAGAACAGGGCTCTGGTCTCCATATCATTGTTTTCTTTAATAATTTCAAATTTTGTGCAGAGGTAGGTATGTACTGACCATAAAGGTGAAACGAGCATGATCTGCATTCAATATCAAAAGTAAACTAAATGTCTAATGAAATTAATCTGACATACTTAAAGATATGCATAAATGTTATGGTGTTGCATAGTGATTAGGCACAGAATTGAAGACATTTGGATAAATTACAATAATTAATATTACTTTTCCTTAGACACAACCACCAATTGGGACACTTGGGTATGCCACCAAATGCATAATCACAGTCAAACAACAGACTTGCTATCTAAGACTCCACAAGAGACAAAGACTACAGATAGCTTCCTTTTCATAAGACAAGTGACAAGATGAAAATGTCTTTTCCTCTTTTAACCCAGAAGCTACTGGAACATATAAGAAAAAAATGAAGACAGGGAAGAGGCATAGAGGAGGGCAGTTTTGGGTAGAGAAGTTTGTCTATGCTTGAACTGTGTGAACTCTTATCAATAACTACCTTTGTCATTTTGAATAGGTGATATCCATCATGTCTTTGGGGCGAAGATCAATTTTAAACATTTGGTTGCAAGGACAGGCTATTCCTCACCAAATTAGCCTAATTAAATGACCTACAAGTTCTTGTAAATTTAAGATTTAGTGAGAATGATGCTCATGGTCACTTGTTCTTTACTGTTTGGTATTTAATATCCATTATTTTACCATTACAATTTATTTAATAAAAATTACAATATGTACTAATTCTTTAAGTTTTTCCTTCTTCATCTTTTTCTTTTTACTTCAATAAAAATGGAATTTGATTATTACCTGTCATATAAGTTCTATGCTGTGATCTCTAGTTCAAAATGTTAAAAAGGAGATATCATCTAGTAAAAAATAGATAAAAGGCATATATGGTCAGTCACTAACAACTAACCCAAGAACAATAATGGCACTGAGTTACACATACTATATCGACATACACGCTATGTAGAAAACTCAGTATTTCTGCTTTCTGTGTCAGGAAATTTACAACTTTTTTTTACTAAAACATCAGCACCTGAAGGCTAAGTCCTATTATTCGGAGTGTTTTTGTATGACAGATGGGATTAGTAGAATATATGAGAGAAATTACTGTTCCTTTTATTTTTCTACTTATCTCCCAGTGATAATGTGTATTTATGGCAGTGTCCTTTTGCATTTCTAGTAGGTGTTTACATAAAACTGCTTTCAAATGAACAAATGAACACATTTAAGTAAGTTATTTTTAATATCATTATGATAAATATGTTTGTATATATAATACATAATATGTAAAAAATATATATCTTAATTCATAAGTAAATTGGTCATTAATAAATTTTATCAAGTGTTGTGAAATGTCAACAAATAAAATATTAAAGAAATACGTACAGACAATATAAAAATGAAGTAAAATTCAGGTGTGAATAAATCTTAATTGCAAAAGCTATCTTCATTTTGTTTCAAGATTCAGCTGCTCGGTTTTAGTAGCCATACATTTTATGAGCTCTAATTGGTAGTACTTAGACATGACAATAAAATAATAATTTTATTCATAGATATGAACTGGATAATTCATTTATCTTTCATATAATTATTCAGCCCTAATATATGTATAGCAACCTATTAGGTATTTTATCAGGCAAGACAGAGTTGGATTTATAAAAAATATATATAAATTCTTATTCTTTGAGAAATTATGATAAATTCAACATTGACTAAAAATCACAGACAAATGCAAGGTAATGTGATAAATAATAAAACATATGCACACATGCACAAACCAATTAAAAACAATAACCATTGAATAAGGACATATCCCAGGAACTTTGCCAAATGCTTTACCTGCATCATCTCATCTAATTGTCAGAGAGATCCTGTGAGCCGTAATCTCTGTTATAGTTATGAAGAAACTAAGGCACAAAGAGGTGAAGAAAGTAGCCCAGTGTTACATAGTTTTGCTGATCTTGGATTCAATCCTAAATCTTCCAGACTTCATAGGTCCTCACTGGGTTATGCTGCCTCCCCAATGCAATGTAGCATATGAGAGTAAAACTGACATGTATGACTTGAGGAAGATGGAGCACCCTCCAGATGACAATTTAGAATTAAGTTCTTTCTTGTTTCTAAGATCAGAGTAGCCTTCCTGGGAGAGATAATATTTGAATTGCACTTTGAGGGAAGTTATGGTTGTGGAATGGAGTCGATGGTGAATAAAAACATTCCTGGAGCAGGCAGACCATAATGTGAAATAAGGCCCTAAGCAGTTTGAAGAGTGGGAAGATACAGCTAGGACCTGGAGCTGATGGCAGTACCAAGAGGGTTAGGTCAAGATTGGAGAGGAGCATGGGGCAAATATTGAAGGAGTGGTGGAAGAACTTCTGGCATGAATAGTCCAGGCAATGAAGGACCAGGGTTGGGAGGTGGGGAGATAGACCAGGTCTGTACAGGAAGTATGTGAGACAATGACCTCAGGGTCAGGGCCAGTAGTCAGAAACCAAGAATGAGTAATGGAGGATTGTTCTGGGCCAGAATCATGGAAGAGAGACATTAATGCAAAGGAAATGAAGAATTGAGTATAAAAAGGAATCATAAAGGAGAAAAAAAGTATAGAATTAACATTTATTTAGCACCATCAATCCTAAACATTATTCTAAGAAATACGAAGGCACTATATCACAATTGTTATTTACTCCTTACAACAAACATTCAACCTGTATACTGTTATTCATTAATGAAGGAAATCAACCTCAGAATGCTTAAGGAATTCGCAAATACCCAAATGTCTAGTATTTGGAGAAGTCAGGATAGATACTCAGGTCTGTATGCTTACAATGCCCATATTTTCCCAGATGAGAAACACGTATTGAGCATAGAATATTAGCAAGGAACTTTCTGACCACTTCAGGGAGCACATGAATGAGTCAGTTCCTGCACTCAGATGATAAGCAAACTAATCACACAACTCAACAGAAAGATGCCAGAATTTCAGTTTTGTATTTCTCTTACCAAATACATAGTCACGATCCTTGTCCTTGAGTAGGCCATTGACAAATATTTGTTTTATCCAGTCATTCGAATATTTCTACATAAGCATTTTCTTTATACACATATTCTATAAAGTACTATTAAACCCATTTTTGGTAGATGGCTTCCTTTTCTTACTTGCAACTTCTTCAATGTAATCTCATTTTGGGAAGCAATAGGTGTCTGCCGTGTGAAGTTGTTTCATAGGCCTACCACTCCACCCAATGATTTTTGGCATTTTGAAGTAAGATTGACACCCATATCATTCTTATTACTCTACCTTTGGATGATACAGTTTTCACTGGAGGTCATTATTTATAGACATACTCTATAAATAAACTGTGTCTCCTTTTTAAATTTGTTCAAGACACTAATAATTAAGTTCTCTCAAAGTTGTGATAATAAAACTTTGTGACACAATGAGTGAAGCAACATGATTGGCTCACAGTTAAAATTTTCCTTTAAAGAAATATTTCAAACACAACAGCAAATCCAGTATCATTACCTTTGTGTTAAAATTGTTATTCACAGAACTGAAAGGAAATAGAATGATTCTAATATTTCGTAAAATAGAATGTAACTCTATGTTGAGTTCTGTTTCCACAGAGCCATGTTTCATATGGATATGCTTTTAAAATAAAAAAGTAGATATAGGAAAGAAACTGTTTACATGTGCTATTTTGATACTATCTTTAAGAGAAAGCTTGAATCTTCTTGTGTCTTTGAGGCATGGTACATGATCTGTAAAACTCTACAATTTTTCTTTAAATACAAATTTCCTTGCTTTCACATCCATACTTTCATTTAGAGAAACAGTCATCAATCATCTGTTTAGAAATTTGAATGTTTGGCATATTAATTTAAAATTACTGAATTTTAAAACAATCTCCAATAACATTATAATGAAGAAAATGTGCTTGAAGATGTTGTAAGATGATAGCAATTTCCTACCAAAATTTCTTGGATCCTTAGTCTATTGGGAATCAAATGAAAATAAAAACTTCAGTTTTTCTCCTACAATTAACTTTAAAATGAAAATGTCAGCTTTCTTTTATTCACTTGGTAACTTTTGTCACATCTTAAGTATTTTTCAACTCAGTATCGACTTGTAACCTCATTTTGTAACTCAAGGAAGTTTAGTTTTATAAGCCCATTGAGCAAAGCCCTCGAAATATTTATACCTCTGATTTACACATACACATACACATACACACTCACATACAGTAATACTCATTCAGAAGTAGTTCAATTCAAAAGAAGTCGCCAGATAAAATTAAAACCACTTAGTCACAAATTCATCACCTTCTTTTTCCATTAAAAAAAAATTCTACTTTCCCAGTCTATCATTCCTTCTTGAATAGAAGTATAAGAAATTTGGTGATATGCCCACTTATTTAGTCTAATGAAACTGTGTCCCAGATAATCTTTGCCTTTCCCAAACCATGTGACACCTTTTTCCTTGAACTCTTGAGTTTAGTTGACATTTTAAACCAACACTTCCCTTCTGAAACTCCTTTCTCTCTAAATTTCTATAACACTTCCTCAGAGTTTGCTTTTTCCTCTGGCTTCTTAATCTTCTTTCAATTTTAACTTTGACTACTTGTCCTGTAAAATGTTGGATTTCTTAAGGGCTATGCCCTCTCCTATGTCTTCTGCTATTCTCTCTATATGATTCCTGCATGAATTCACTCCTCATCATGGATTTAATCACAATTTATATGTCAAAAACCCCAAATGAGTATTCCTGTACCATGACCACTCTACTGAGACCCAATTGACTGATTGCTAGGCATCTCTATCTAGCTGTTCCATAACCACTTCCAAGTTACCATGACTAAAACTTCCCCTAGTAATTTTTTTTTTTTTTTTTGTCATATATTCTCCATCATTGCTAATGTACCAGATCTTAGCTTGGTAACAACGAACTGACCTTCAGAAAGTTATTTTTTTCATCTCTAAGCCTCAGTTTCTCCATATGTAAAATGAAAGTAATAGTAATTTCAATAGATTTTTATAATGATTGAAAATCAGTTATTATGTGATCCACAATAATGAATGCTAACTATATAGAAGGTACAATCAAATGAAGCAAGTACTAATACTGTCCACAGGAACTGGAAACACAATGAGGTTAAGCAAATTACCCAAAGTTATCTAGCCAATTTATGATCAAGCGAGATTTGGATGAAATCTGGGTCTAAAGCCTGGCCTCTTAATTGCTGCGCTACTCTGTCGAGATAGTGCAATATTATCTATAAAGTATATGGCACAATTCTTAGCACTTACTAGATGTATCAAAATCATAGGGACAGGTGGAGGACTTTAAATGTTCTGGAAATCTGTATTTTAAAAAGCTCCTTTGTGAATCTAATATTCAAACCAGGTTAAGAACATAGACTCTCAAAAATGTTTATTCTTTTCATCCAAATGAAAATAATTGAATCAATTTGACCCTATGAACACTTTCATAAATGCTATAGCCATTAAGCCTAAAGTACCGTTTAGGAGGGCTCTATTAGAAATTCATTTTTTGAAATGACAATAGAAGAGCAGTAATAAAGACATACACATATGTAAAAAAAAAAAAAAATGCTCTCAGTATTCATATAACTAGAAGCATTTAATGCATGCATTGTATTTTTATTTTTATTGAATGATTTTATTCTTAGGAACAAGAGCCTTAAAAATATTAACTCTGTACATAAACCAGAAAAATAACTTTCTTAAGAAGATTAGGCTGCTGGGTAGATATCCTGCCTGGCCTTAAAATGCTTCATTTTATCTTTGCCCATCTACCAAAGAATATGCTTCCTTTCCTAGCTATCAATACTTCTTCTAGTTTTTTCTCATATAATTACAGTAGGATATCTCATCCTTCAGTATATATGTTCAGAAAAACAAAACAGACCAAGGACACACAAAAGAGGAAGTGATAGAGTAAATTCTGTTCCCATTTTCATGAGTCTTGTCAGTGTGTGTGCGTTTGTGTGTGTATATGTGTACATCATACTCATCTCTAGGGCAGAACTTATATTCAGATATGGCTAGATTTTTGTTCTTGGGTTTTTTTTTTTTTTTTTTTGTAAGCAGCAGGATATAAAGCTTCCTAACACCAGCAGAAAGCATAATTATTTTGAGTGATATAGGGTGGTTCACTGAAATAAAGAAATGAAAACACTGCACATTCTCAAATAATGTCATTTTGTTCAGACCACTATCTGTATGGAGTTTGCATGTTCTCCTCAAGTCTCCGTGGGTTTTCTCCAGGTACTTCGGTTTCCTCCCACATCCTAAAGATGTACATGTAAGGTGAACTGGCACGTCTTAATTGTCTCAGTCTGAGTGTGGGTGTGAGTGCACCCTGAAATGGAAGGGCATCCTGTCTAGGGTGAGTCCCACCTTTCTTCCCAATTTGGCATTATTTTGATTGGGTTTCAGAGTCCTGAAAGAGAACCTCATTGGCTTAGCTTAGTTCCCATGCTCATCAGTTCAACATACAGTAGAATACAGGTGAGTTTCTCAAAGTAAACTAGAGTGCTGCTAATCAGACAAGAAGAGAATTGATGAAAGACATCCCTAAGCTACAAATATACCCTCTCGTTTTTAAGCCTTTGTGAATACCTCCAAATAACTTTTAATGGGATGTTTATTTATTCTACTTATTGCATCAGAAATACCTCTATGGTTTTCTCCTTTATAGATAATTCTTTTAGTTTTAAATGGCCTTAAATGGTCTTAAAACTTTCAGATTACTATGGGGAATGACAGTTGTTTGCTTCTCAATATCTGTTCTCCTTTTGATTACATGATTTTCATGCCTATCAGAAAACTATATTTTTCAGCCCACTCTGTAGTTAGTTTTGGCCTTGAGACTAAGTTCTAGCCAAGGGGATGTGAGAGACAGTAAAACATGCTGCTTCTGGAATATCTGCTTGATGAAAGGGATCTATCTGGCCCTTCCTCTGCCCTTTGTGAGCTGAAGCCACATCTTGGACCATGAGGTTGAGAGATCCAACTGAGAATAAAAAAGCAGAAGGACAGATGTTGCCTGGATCCTAGATGGCTATAGAACTGCCATATCAATCAGGAACTAAATATGTCATGATTTTTCAGTGAGAACAAAATAAATGCCTATCTTGTTTAAACCATTTTGTTATTTTGAGTATCTATTACATATAACTATTTATTCACACTGATACCATCACTTAGCATGCCTAATTCAAATATAATACAGCATACATATATATATACATATTAGATATTGCACTAAACAAGTGATATTGATTCCAAGAACCATAGTAGAAAATTCAATCTAATTTTTTCATTGCCACAATATGTGCAACTCTCTCTGAGTACATGAGTGTTTGTCTTCTATGTGTGTGTCTGTGTGAGTGTGACTATATTTTTTAAGCTGGATGCAAGACTATTTTGCATTTGTGGAGGACAGACTCTAGAGGCTAGGCATTAACATTTTAAAACTGCAGTGCTTTTGTTCTTTAGGAATTATATTTGATATAAACAATTCCTTTGATATAAAAGACCACCTTGATAGACTTCCTATTTCTGAAAAGGAAATCAAAATCAGAGATTTTGTTAGAGATTTGAATCGATAAGAGAAATACTGCTCTTCATAATAATGTTGAAAGGGTCTTCAATTTGGGTGGAACTGCAATCATGGCGATTATGTCTTACTAGAAAAATTCCTGAGTATAGATATGTGTGTGTTCCCTTGTTTAATCATTTACCCTCTGGAGACTGGGGCAGAAACGTGATGGGAAGAGAAACATGAAGGCCAGTATTTCCCCCCTGGTGAGAGAGGAACCCTAAAGAGGACATGAGTGAAAGTGTTAAACTCTGCTTGGATATTTTGATAAAGACATTACCCTAGACCAGGGGCTGGCAAACTATTGTCTGCTGGCTAAATCCAACTCAAGGGCTGTTTTTATCAGCCCATGAGCTAAAAGCAACTTTTACATTTTTAAAGGGTCGAGAAAGAGGAGGATGAGGTGGGAGTGGGAGAGGGGGAAGAAATAGAAGAAAAAGCAGCACCAGGAGCCCCAGCAGCACCTACAAGAGGGATGTATGTGATCTGCAGAGCCTAAGACATTTGCTGCCTGGTCTTTTACAGATAAATGTCCTGACCCCAACAATCTGATGTGTGCTGAAATGGAGTGCATATTCATATAGGCTGGTTTTGCATATGATAGGATCATAATGTTTGTTGAATAAATGAATCAATCACTGAATAGAAGCTGTTTTAAATGACAATGAGGATAATGGACTGCACATCATTTATTCACCAGTAAACACTATGATTTTGTGTGCAGTATGGTGAAAGTAATGCAAGTGAGAAATACTTGGGAGTGGAGTTGTTTTGTTTCCCTTTAAAGCCTCACCAAATAGCATTGTTTTATGGTTTGTATGCTAATTAAAGCTTGGTACTGTGACTATAGCAAACTTGGATCAAATTGGCATCATGGCAAGTATAAATTCACTTGCCATTTTGCAGTATCTGGCACATAGCTTATTTTAATTAATGTTTGTTAAATAGATAAATGAATATTTAACACCGTAATCATAAACATTTATTCAAAGACTACTAGTTCTTCTTTTTAGTAAAATAGTAACCTTGGCAGTGAATCATTTTTACCAGGTGTTTCTTTTCTCTTGTCTTCATCTAAGAAATATCTTTCTTATGTATTTTCTTTATTTCAAAACCAGTGAAAAAGAAAACAAAATCAATTATAATTGACTAAAATTTTTTTTCTGTTGTGTGAGCCACTAAGCCTATGTGACATAAAGGAAAAATGTCAAAAGGTAATCAAGAGGTTAAAAAAACCATTGGTGTTGGCTTTTCTTAGGGTGATAATGAGGCATGTACTGGAATTTTCTTCTTTGGTGCAATTGTGTGGTGCACACTCCCTTTTGCAGATTGATTTCAAGAGTTGATGTAACACAAACCTCAGTCTCATGGGCAGGCTTTGTTCACAAACTTCTCATTTGTGATAAACTTTAAATACGATACCTTTTCTTATTAGTATTTCCCACTTTAATCTATAAAATATAAGGAGGTTGTACCTGGTATGGAATTTAAATGTTTTTTTTTTTTCTATGACCAAAGCATATCCTAAGAGATACTCTAGTCAATTTCAGAGTTTGAGCCTAAAGGAGTGTTCTCTTCAGGGTAATGTCAAGGCAGAGGAATAAAGAAGTAGCACAGCTGTGTGATGCTCTGTTGTCCAGATCACATCTTTGAACATTATTTACTCTTCATCAAAGGACATCTGGGAAGGCAACTTATAGGACATAAAATCCATGAGACTTTGGCTAATGTTATGAAAAATGAAGATTAGGATCAAAAGTTTAAAAGGACAATCTTGACTTAAAAGAAAAATATAGAAAACCTTTCATTGCATTCTGCAGCATGTGAGAAGATGTTTAAATGATTTTGTGTGCTGCTCTGTGGACATCTGGGCCACTCTTGCTTAACAGAGTACAGCATAACAGAAAGACACCTGCTTGATATGGATCGCTTATAAGCAGCTTTTAAACTAAAGTCAGTGGAAAATAGACATCACTGAAAAAGTGATAAAACTGACTCTTCGGATAAAAGTTAGAATGTATTTATTTTAATTTTGAAGAAGCTATGATAAATTGAAATTTAAATAAATAAGTATTTGTAAAAAGAAAAGTTTTAATAATTAGTAACAAGACAAAGTGATTGTTTCTTTAGTCATTCAACAACACTAATTGAGCATCTCTCATTAACTAAGAACTGAGCTAAGTGTGGGGATAAAGACATGAAAAAAACCCCAATTACTGCTTTCAGGGAGTTAAAAACTGATCTATGGGAAATCTTTAGATCCAGTTCTCATTTGCAATAGCTAAACTTTTCCCTGGCATGGGTCTTTCAAAACAAATTACCATTTTATTTAACGGAATTAACCAACTGGGTATATACAATGAATAGACATTGTGTGGGGGAATATCGAAAAGTTGGGAAATAAACAGATGAGGAAGACACTGCCCTCTATTAGGGATTGTATAATCCGGTCAGGTACGTATATACTCAAATAAAAAAGTATTTAATGAAAAGTGCCATATATTACTAATAATATTAGTAACAATATCTAACACTTGTGTAATGCTTAATGTTTGATACATATATTATCTCAATCTATCTAAAAATATTGACATAAGTACAGAATTTATCTCCATCTTATAAATAAGAAAATGAAGGCAATAATAAGTTATACAATTTGTCCAAACTGCTGGTGAAGGTTGAATCAAATGGCTCCAGATTCTGTCCTATTAACAAATATATGCATGGGAATTTCGTGGACATAGAGATTTTTTTCTGATAAGAGGATAATAAAAAGATTCATAAGGAAGTTATCATTAACAAATTTATAAGACTATCTAAACTTCATATTCCAGCTTTTAAGAACTAGCTCGTAGCAGACCACCCTCTCACTGAGACTAAAAATAAAAGCTGGATAATATTTTAAAACTGTTGGAGCATACCAGAAAGCAATCAGGGCAACCAAAACTTGGAGATCCTGGATTTCAGAGACAAGGAAAACTAGTTCAGTGTGTTATTCTTGGCAGCTTTTCCCTTTGAGTCATTAGTTAATGCATATGCAATGTGGGCGGAAAGGCAGAAGCTAAAAGCAGACAGGTGCAAAGAGGCAGAGAATTATAGCGTTGTTTGGAGATTAAAAATGGAGTTTAGAGACTTACTTGCTGATGGACTCACTCACTCTGAGTTCCAACACTAGGGGCAGAAGCTCAAAAGGTGCCAGGAACATATGGAAAATAACTGAATTCTGGCTTCAAGGCAAGGGCTGGAAAACTGCTGGCATAATCCATTGTTCTTCTGCTCATCCCTCCCACCATACAGCATTGCACACGCATGTGGGCACCATATCTGAGTCTCCAACAACCTGGCTAACATCATTCACCCCGCTCTAGCAATTCTCTGAGACCCCCGCTACACGCAACTTGCAGACCCACCCAAGTTGCTTCCAGTGGCTTGTCCGCACAAATAGCATGTCTTGGCTCATGCTGCAGACTTTCCTAAAATCTCTCAGAGGTTCACAAACACCAAACAAGCAGCGTCTGGCCTTGGCATGCCCCATCTTCTTGCTAAGCAGCCCCGAGCCTGGCACTAGCAGCAGCCAGCCTCAGGTTAGCCTCTCCCAGGCACCTCCAAGCCCAGCACGAGTAACAACCATCTGCAGATCACATCGTAGGTCATACCAAGTAGCCCCCCACAGGGCCCAGGCAGTGACTGAACTTGGCCTGCATCACAGCACCTCTCAAGAGACCCCAGAACCAACACACCTGGCGACCAGCTTCAGACCACACCAGAGCACCACCCAACCACCTCCACAAACGACACACCCAAAAGACAGACTGGGCAGGCACCGGAACCCTGCTAAAGCAAATCATGCTCTGTCGGATCAACCCTTACACAACAGCTTCTCCACTGCCGTCATGGGCAGTCCTCACAACCAATCGGCCAGAGGGTCAATATGTCCCACTGATGTGCCAATAGCAATCAAGGCTCAACTACAACAGGAGGGCACGCACAACTCACACAAGGGACACACCTGGAGTACCCAGCTCAGGTGACCAAGGAGGCTGCACCACTGGGTCCCAAAGGACACCTACTACATAAGGCCAATCTACTAAGACCTGGAGACACAGTAGCCTTACTTAATACATGGAAACAAACACAGGGAGGTGGTCAAAATGGAGAGACAAAGAAACATGTCCCACACGAGAGGATAGAACAAAACTCCAGAAAAAGAACTAAACAAAATGGAGACAAGCAATCTACCAAATGGAAGTTCAAAACACTGGTTATAAGGATGCTCCATGATCTCAGTGAGAACTTAACAAAGAGATAGCAAACATAAAAATGGAGATAAAAAACAAAAAAGAATCAGTCAGAAATTAATACAATAACTGAAATGAAGAAGAAGGTAGAGGAACCCAATAGTAGATTAGATAAAGCAGAGGACCGAATCAGCAATTTGAAAGATAAGGTAGCAGAAAACACCCAATCAGAACGACAACAAGAAAAAAGAATCCCAATCCCCCCCACACACAAAAATGAGGATATTTTAAGGGGCTTCTGGGACAGCATTGAGTGTACCAATATTCTCATCATAGGGGTACCAGAAGGAGAAGAGAGACAGGAAGAAACTGAAAGCATCCTTGAAGAAATAACTTTCCTAACCCGGAGAAGGAAATAGACATATAAGCCCAGGAGGCACAGAGCGTCCCAAGCAAGATGAACCCAAACAGGCCCACACCAAGACACATCATCATTAAAGTACCGAATGTTAAAGACAAAGAGAGAATCTTACAAGCAGTAAGAGAAAAACAGTTAGTTACCTACAATGAAGCTCCCCTAAGGCTGTCAGCTGATTTCTCCACAGTAACTTTGCAGGCCAGAAGGGATTTGCATGAAATATTCAAAGTGATGAAAAGCAAGGACCGACAACCAAGATTACTCTACCCAGTAAAGCTAGCTTTTAGAATTGAAGGACAGATAAAGAATTTCCCAGACAAGACAAAGCCAAAGGAGTTCATCACCACCAAGCCAGTGCTACAAGAAATGTTAAAGAGACTTCTTTAAGAAGAAGGAAAAATATAAAATATATGAATAATAAAGTGATAATAGCTATATATCTATAAAACATTCCTTTAAATGGAAATGGATTAAATTCTCCAATTAAAAGATACAGGTGGCTGAATGGATGAGAAAACAAGACCCTTACGTATGCTGCCTACAAGTAACTCACTTCAGAGTGAAAGACATACACTGACTGAAAGTAAAGGTATAGAAAAAAGATATTTCATGAAAATGAAAATGAAAAACAAAAGCTGAGGTAGCAATACTTATACCAGACAAAATAGACTGTAAACAAAGACTATAACCAAAGACAAAGAAGGACTCAGTAATTCTACTTTTGGTCATTTATCTGAAAAAAACACAAAATACTATTTTGAAGGGTCATGTACATCAATATTTTATTGTAGCATTATTTACAATAAGTAGGATATGGTAGCAACCTAAGAGTGCATCAGTAGATGAATAAAGAAGTGGCACATATATACAATGGAATGTTAGCCATAAAAATGAATGAAATCTTGCCATGTATAACAACATGGATGGGCCTAGATGGTATTATGCTGAGTTAAATAAGTCAGACATAGAAAGACAAATACCATATGATTTCACTTATATGTGGAATCTAAAAGAAAACAAAATAAATGAACAAACAAAACAGAATGCAATTCAAAGATACAGAAAATATTTTGATGGTTGTCAGAATGATTGGGGGGATAGGTTAAGGGAGGAGGCGATTAAGAGGTACAAATTGGTAGTTACAAAATAGTTATGGGGATATAAAGTACAGCATAGGTAATATAGTTAAAAATATTGTAATAACTCTGTACAGTGTCAAATGAATACTAGATTTATCGGGGTAATACTTTGTAAGTTATATAAATGTCTAATCATTGTGTTGTATACCTGAAACTAATATAATATTGTATGTCAACTCTATTTGATAAATTAAAAAAATATTTTAAAAATAACTTTAAAAAATGGAGTTCAGATTCTAGCAAGAAGGAAGATTACATTAAACTTCTAGGCCTTTATTTAACTCTCCTAAAGTAGTATATTCTAGGAATATAATAGCAAATTTGAAGACCAAACGTAAAACCAGTTTAAAATAGCTCAGCCTCTGATTTTATTAAGATGATCAGCTTCTATACTAACTGGTTACCAAAGAGGCACATGAGAGATTAGTAATTCTGAAAGATAATTCAGTAAAAACATCCAAAAGGAATGAAATATAGAAAGGAGAAGAAGAGATGCATGAAACATGGTTTATATATGTAACACACAGATTCTCAGGACTGGAAGAAAGATCTGAATAAAAGCCAGCCATTATCCAAAATTAATGAAAGATATTTCATCATAAGCCATATTTTCAAGATTAGCAATAGATTTAAGTAACACTATGAAGCCAAAAGGAGATGAGAATAAAGAAAACTATATTCAAGAACATTATGGTAAAATTAATGAAAATTAATAACAAAAGGAAAATATTACAAAAAGCTAAAAAAACAACAAAAAATTAATTTCAAGGGATCATTTCTGCAGTTGTTAACTTACTTAAGCAAAACAGTGGAAGCTAGAAGAGGCCGACATGAAAACTTTATATTTGGAAAAAAAAAAAGTTGCTACTAGTTTAATCCTTTTAGTGAAAATATCTATAAAAAATGAGGGCAAAAAAAAAAAAAGATTTCTTTGCAAATAAAAACAACATGGAAAATATTTGGTGCTTGAAGAAACTCACCAGAAGAAATGCTAAAAGATTTGCTTAAAAAGGATGAATATCATCCATAGAAAAGAAGTGAAAATAGGAAAGACTATCAATGTAAATGGTGAAATGTGAATAAAATAAATAAAATTTTTATTAACTATAAAAATTAATAATAATAATAATTCAGTGTGGCATTTAATCAAAATACATGACAAAAATATAAAAGTAGGAAAGAGGTAGTTGAAGTTAAAGTGTTTTTATATCCTTACATTGTATAGGAATGCTAATATATATAAAAGACAAAATAAAATAAATTTTAAAAAGTTAATAAATGTATAACTTAAAAGTTAATAGAGGAGAAAACTATGATTACAAAAAACATGATGAATCTCTCAAAAAAAAACAGGAAAGGAGAAAGGAATCTAGAACAAGTAGTATAAATTGAATAAAATGTTAATGTTGGTAGATGTAATCTAAAATGGTCAATAGTTAATTAAATTAAAAATAAATCTATTAAATTCTCCAATTAATAGTCAAAGGTTGTCAGAATTGAGAATTACTGCCAATTATATGCTGCTTATAAGAGATAAAACCTAACTATAAAGACATACAGAAAATTTGAAAGTCAAGTAAAAGACAGATGTAACATTCAAACAGTAACTAAAATAAACATTGTGTAATTTTGCTATAATCAGACATAATGGACTTTAAATTAATAATAACTGGAAGTAAAGAGGGGCTTTCACAATGATAAAAGGGTCAATCCATCAGGAATATAGCTATTTTAAATTGGTATGCACCCAATTACATAGCTTATAAAGTAGAAACTGAAAGAATTAATAGATAAATCCATGATCATAATGAAAGATTTTTAACACAAAATTTCCAGAAAATGGTAGAAAAAGTAGGCAAAAACATCAGTAAAATTATAGAATACTTGAAAAGAAAAATTAATAAACTTTGCCCTAATTGAAATATAGAGTACTCTATCCAAGTGTACAATATGCATGAGTCCACATGAAACATTTCCCTAAATTTTCATATGCTGGACTAAATATCCATAAAGAAAGTCTCAATGTATTTCAAATAATTAAAATAATACAGCGTGTTTCATAACTACCATAGATTTAAATTTCAAATCAGTAACTATAAATAACTAGACTATCCCCTGAAGTTTGAAAATTAAATAACCCTTAAGTAAAAGATTTATCGATAAAATGTTAGAAAATATTTTGAGTTAAAGTATAATGAAAAGAGAATATATAAAATTTGTGTTATGGAGCTAAAGCCATCTTTAGAGAAAAATTTTAAGCCTTCAAAGTATGTATTTGAAGAAAAAGCCTGAACGTCTGTGGTCTATGTTTATCTATCTGGAGAAGTTAGTGAAAGAGCAGCAATTTAAAGCTAAATAAAGTAGAATGAGGGAAATAATAAAGAACAGAAGTTAATTCTATGCATATGCATTTGCTTAATTTTGCCCAAACAAATACAGGAATAATGAACTAGAAAGAATGAAATTGATTATCACATGAATTAGGTGGAAGAAGTAGGGATATGAGTATGATTTCTGAGTATGTATTTCATATAGTTTTGATTTTGAGCTATGTGTTTTTGCAAATTCAAAAACATAAATCAACAAAGATGGTGAAGAAAAGAAACTTCATATTGAAGACAAGCAGAACCAAATAATCTTAACTTTGTATCTCATTAAAAAAATTACCACAAAGAGGAAAAAGATCAATCCATGTAACTTTGGAAAGCTGCATTCTAATTATATATCCTCAGAGGGATTTATTCTAAGGAAAAAAATCATTGCAAAGAAATTAAACTTTTCTTATAAGGTTTGTTTTTGGTAGTGATATAGGTGTAGCAATTCTGAAATTATTTTTTAGTATTATAGGATTGAGCAAATGAGTACCTATATTAATGTTTGGGGCAAAAAAGGAAGCTGCGCAAATGGCGTTATAGTAAAAAAAAATGTAGAGATGAAAAACAAAATCATGAACTACATGAGATTTTTTGGTGTATATTGAGAGGAAAAGACACTTTTTAAGAGACTGAGGAACCACGATGTGTTCTTTTTTATTTTCCTTTCTCTTGTCGAAGTTGAATAAATTTTCTCTTGTCGAAGTTGAATAAATATTGCAAAATATACCAAAAAATGACTTTAAAAAAGTGTTAAAAAATATCTTTAACAATAATCAGTCAATCTTTTAAAATACAATATAGCAGAAAAAACCATAGTTCAGAGTTTATTATGAATACTTTTTGAGGATATTATTGAGCTATTTTTTTATTTTAAATACAGAAAACCTTTACTGAAGTTCTCTGAACTGAGTATAATCATAGATTTTATGGATTATCAGGCTGCTTTGTGGAAGTAAATATCAGCAGGGGCAAATGGATTTTAATGAGTAAAAATTGTCACTTTATGTACAAGTTTTGAAAAAAAAAATAATACACCGAAACTGAGATAAATAATGTACTTTAATTATTGGCAAACATTTGATTAGAAGCAATGGCCCAGTGCAGGGTTAAGTGGGGCTGCTAAGAACTCTCACCCACAGCCAGTCTAGACAATTCTCTAAAGTAGTTTGGATTGGAAGAGCTGACATACTTACTTACCTAATGTTGCTGAGCTACTTTGGTCAGGGGTAGAAATGGAAAGAAAGAATGAATCATTTTAATAGATTATTTCCACCCACCAATTAAATATGGACACATTATTCAGGTACTTTAATTTTTCCATAAGAAAGAATGAGTAAAAAGATGAGTCAAGACTCCAGGAATGTTAATCAAGAAGTAATTTCTTTTCCTTGAAACAAGAATAGAAACCAATTGTATTTTAAAATTTTGTGGTTGCCTTTGGACTGAAAAGCTCAAGAATTAACAAGTATCTGTTCAATCAATATGACTTAGTTTCAAGTGAAACTTTTTTGGTTAAATATAAAAAATGCCCAACTAAGAGTTTGGAATGATATTTGATAAATACATACATATTTCTTAGAATTATGCCAAAATTTGGGACTCTGTGGTTAACTTGGGCAAATATTACATCTCATGGGCTTTTGAAAATACATTCTTCTCTATAAACTGAAAGACTTGACAATAAGCATTTGATGTAATGCAGAATCAGAATTGAAATGTATTTTATAGATCTTAAAAATATTCAAGTAGTCACATAGTGTAAAAATGAATCTTGCAGTAATACAAATTTGGGTATACAGTAGTATAATTGCAGATTGGCTTCTTTGTGGTAAGCTCACCTGAGCCAGTTCATTAGCCTCATAATAACATGACTATACATTTTATGTAATTAAGATTTTTTTCATAACATTATGATAGAATTTTACTGTACATGTTTATCAAAGTTATTGACTAGCATTAGGCATATAACAGCATCTTTTATGGCTAAAAATATCATGAATAGATTAAATAGGTAATATTTATTTATTCTATGAAGTCCACATACATTATATACTTTTCTTTTAATTTTGAAAGATTTAATGGGAAAACACATTTTTTTAATTTCTCAATTATAGTTGATATAAAATATTATATTATTTTTAGGTGTAGAACACAGTGATTAGACATTTATATAACTTATAAAGTGATGACCCCGATGAATCCAGTACCCATCTGGCACCATACATAGTTATTGCAATACTACTGACTATATAGCCCATGCTGTATTCTATATCCTCATGATTTAGTAACTACCAATTTATACCTCTAAATCTCCTCTCCTTTCACTATCCCTCAAACTCTCCCAGCTGCAATCTCAGTCCTATAACCATAAAAATGCCATATGTCTATATGAGCTTGTTCTGTTTTCTTTGTTCATCTATTATGTTCCTCAGATTCCACATATAAGTGAAATCATACAGTATTTGTCTTTCTCTGTTTTTCCCTTGCTGCTTGTAAGATTCTCTCTTTGTCTTTAACATTCGGTACTTTAATGATGATGTGTCTTGGTGTGGGCCTGTTTGGGTTCATCTTGCTTGGGACGCTCTGTGCCTCCTGGGCTTATATGTCTATTTCCTTCTCCAAGTTAGGAAAGTTTTCAGTTATTATTTTCTTCACATAAGTTTTCAATTTCTTTCTTTCTCTCTTTTCCTTCTGGCACCCCTATGATGTGAATGTTGGAATGCTTGATATTGTCCCAGATGCCCCTTAACTATCCTCATTTTTTTTTGTATTTTTTTTGTTGCTAT
>NW_006442103.1:2275789-2285374 GCF_000325575.1 Pteropus alecto | reverse complement strand
GGCACACCAGTGGGACATATTGACCCTCTGGCCGATTGGTTGTGAGGACTGCCCATGACGGCAGTGGAGAAGCTGTTGTGTAAGGGTTGATCCGACAGAGCATGATTTGCTTTAGCAGGGTTCCGGTGCCTGCCCAGTCTGTCTTTTGGGTGTGTCGTTTGTGGAGGTGGTTGGGTGGTGCTCTGGTGTGGTCTGAAGCTGGTCGCCAGGTGTGTTGGTTCTGGGGTCTCTTGAGAGGTGCTGTGATGCAGGCCAAGTTCAGTCACTGCCTGGGCCCTGTGGGGGGCTACTTGGTATGACCTACGATGTGATCTGCAGATGGTTGTTACTCGTGCTGGGCTTGGAGGTGCCTGAGAGAGGCTAACCTGAGGCTGGCTGCTGCTAGTGCCAGGCTCGGGGCTGCTTAGCAAGAAGATGGGGCATGCCAAGGCCAGACGCTGCTTGTTTGGTGTTTGTGAACCTCTGAGAGATTTTAGGAAAGTCTGCAGCATGAGCCAAGACATGCTATTTGTGCGGACAAGCCACTGGAAGCAACTTGGGTGGGTCTGCAAGTTGCGTGTAGCGGGGGTCTCAGAGAATTGCTAGAGCGGGGTGAATGATGTTAGCCAGGTTGTTGGAGACTCAGATATGGTGCCCACATGCGTGTGCAATGCTGTATGGTGAGAGGGATGAACAAAGAAACAGTGACTTCTGCCAGCAGTTCTGTATTGGAGAAAGCTGCCCCTCTTGTCCTCTCCTTGAAGCCAGGCAATTCAATTCCTTCCTATATGTTCCTGGTATCTTTCAAGCTATTGCTCTAGTGCTGGAGCTCTGAGCAAGTGAGATGATCAGCAAGTAAGTGCATGTATGGGCTCTTTATGGGGAGCATGTGGGACTCCAGCAGCCAACTATCTCACTCCACCACAATCTCCACTGGTTTTCACAGCCGGAAGTTATGAGGACTTCTTTCCTTGCACTGGAACCCTGGGCCGGATTGTCTGGTGTGGGGCCTGGATCCCTCACTCTTCCAGGGGGACCTCTGCAGCCGATGTATCCCTCTTGATATTCAACGGCCACATATAGATGTGAGAACAGAGAGTTTTGCGTCCCTGCTCTTTCTACTGGTGTCAAGATGGCTTCTTTTGTATATCATAAGTTATATAACTTCAGTTTAGTTAGATTTCATGTGAGTCTCAATTATGGTTTTTCTGCAGATTACTTATAATTTCGATGTGATCGTTAGAGAATGCAAACACAGTTTTTAACTACTCCACCATCTTGATCAGAATTTCCACATACATTATGTTCTGATTAAGTGAATGATTAGTAAAAATATTTGGATGTCCCTAATCAGGATGGTAGTTGATGATGACATGGATTGAGCATGGTATCTGTGTATTTCTAATAACATGTCACATTAACAAAAAATTAAACCTACTTAAAGAAAAATATTTTAGTTTGACCCCTTTAGAAGCAGAGCCTGAGATGTGAATTCTTTTGCAAGTGGTATATTGAAAGAAGGCTATCCAGCATTTATTGAAGGGAGTGTGTAGACAGATGATAAAGCTTAACAATGATATGGTTCTAGAACAAGTCTAGACTCAGGCTTATCTTACTGTAAGCACTGGAGAGTATATAACATTACTGAATTTGGTTTACTGGGAGGCAATGGGCTGGGCTTTTAAATACCCTGCTTCTCATTGTCCATGGCCAGGCTAAATCTTTGGCATCTCTAAGCAAGGCGACTTCTATTAACTTAGGGCAATCCTCTGGAGAAGGTACAGATGTGAGCTTCAGCAGCCAATACCTGCAGCAGTTAAAGTATGGAGTTACCAGGCCACTAAAGGGAACTTTAGTGAGCACTAAAAGCATCAGTTAAAGAAAAAAAATAGGGAACCTTTTAATCATTAGTTCTCTTGACTATTTTATGCCATATATGTAGAACTCAGCTCACCTCTGCCCTGCCAGTTGCACTTCTGAGTTTTGTTCCTGCTCAAGAGTTGTCTGGAAACACCCAGACGTTCTTTTCTGCATCATGCTCATTGGGTACAAAATAGGAGCTCTCACCCACAAGTAAAAAATTACACAGCAATTATATTTTAATGGTAGAGAGCTTTCTTAAGATAATGTAAACAGAATATTGGAAGGTAAAAACTAAGAGTTTTGAATGTGTTTAGATCATTCCTTCTCTGATGGGTAAATTGTACCTCTGTTTCCTATTACTACGGAAGTCTGAGAGGTTTGTGACTGGCAAATGGAATTTTCAAATAAACAGAAAGCTCATTATTTATTCAGGCTTATCATCCCTCATCTGTTAATAAAATGTTAAAATCGTTTCCATACATTTTTAAGTGTTAGCCATTCTGGATGGCTCATTTAAGTTGAACATATAAGTTGATTTATAAACTATTGTTTCTACAAATTACCTCTACCTATCTCAAAGTTACACATTATTGTTAGGAGGCATGATGTCTCAAACTTTATAAGATGGGGTATTGGGTATTTGAATACAGAATATCTTATTAAACATCAATTGGCCATAGCAACAAGATCTTTGAAAAAGGAATGTTTATGTTTATTGTCCTGATGCTAGGACATGTTGTACCAATCTAGAGAGAGAGGAAAAAATTAGTTTTCGCAATAGAAACTACAAGTTTTCCAAAGTACAATATTTCAAAAGACTAGAGGCTACATTGTTAATAGGTTGAATTTAAAATATTTCTTCTTACATAACAACACAATTTCATCTTCAATATACCTGGTTTCAGTGAAGGAAACAAAGTTCTTTGAAGAACAATGTCATCATAATAAAATACAAAGGTAAGCAAGAGGCAGGGGTAATTTGAAAACTGAGATGAATTATGACTTCATACTATTTTTTAAACAGGGTATAATATGAAATAGATTTTTTTTTGTGTCAATAATTCACCCACAGATATCCAACAGAGGAAAGAAAGCAGTAGTGGTAGTAATTTTCCTTTATTAGAATGTGAGCTAAAACAAAATTATCAAGCTGAAAAAGAAAAGAAACTACAGTAATGCTCATACTATATTCTTATTTTATGAAAAAGGTTATTTGGTATTAGATCATTCAAACATTTAGAAACAACTCTTATATTTCTATGGACTAGGTTTTATGGCTGAAGTTTATAAAAGTATTGAGCTAGGACTATATGACAGGTGCTGAGCAAATTGTAACAAATAGAAAGATGAGTAAGACAAGATGCTTTCTTCAAATCTTTGGATGTGTAAAGGTACACATTGTGGAAGTATAGACTGGTGCAAGCATTCTAAAGAGCAATTTGTCAATAGTTAGTCAAATAGAAAATGTAAATACAATGTAACCTGGCAATGTCCCTCCTAGGTATAGTTTTCAGGGAAATTCTCACATGTGTTTATTAAAAACAAACACTAGAGAATTCACTATAATGTTGTTTTTGATAGCAGGAAGTTGGAGGCAATCTAGGTAACTGCTACTAATAGCATGTGCTCACTATAAAACACTGTTCAGCAATTAGAGACAAAGGAACAGATAAAAGAATACTGACATGATAGACCATAAAACAGCGTGGGTTGACAGTAAGAACCAGAAGTCAGTCTAGTATAATAGCATTAATGGATGCATGTAAAATAATATATGTCTAACAAGGACCCCTAAGGTGAAAGAATATACTTTAAATACTTTAGAATGACCATTAGGAAAAAAATTAAAATGTAGAATGAGAACGAAAGGAAATGAATAAATTAAACAAATAAATAAATGAAAGAAAAATAAATAAGAAACTCAAAAGAAGATCTTTCATTGGAAAATGATGGAATTAGACCTTTGCCATTAACTGGATGTTTGTGCCCCCTCTACCAATTCATATGTTGAAGCCCTAATCCCCAATGTGATGGTATTTGGAGTGGGAGCCTTTGGAAAGTAATTAAGTTTTGAGGATGGAACCCTCATGAATGGTGTTAGTGTCCTTATAAGAAGAGACATGAGATCATCTCTTCACCACGTGAGGCCATAACCAAGAATTGGGCCCTCATTAAGAACCCAACCATATTGTTACCCTGATCTCAGACTTCTGGCCTCAAGAACCATAAGAAATAAATTTTTGTTGTTTAAGCCACCCAGTCTAAGGTAATTTGTTACAACATCCTGAAACAACTAAAACACTCATGAACTAGTTGAAGGCAATAAACTCTCTACTCCTAATAGAAATATAACTGCAATGAAAATAATTCTGAGTTGTGCTTTTAACAACAAGATATTTTGAAAAAGCTTTACTACTGAACATCTAGCTATAAGCTGTACGTATTTTCACATTAAGCAACCTAAAAAACTGATCCCTATAGGACATTGTCCTTCGCTAGCATAGAAAGCTCTTGTGGCTTTGTACTAGAGCCAGAGGCAGAACGTAGAACCAATTCATATGCACAAACATTCTAGCGCCAGCCCTTGGAATTTCTAAACCTCATGTAGCCATTGTAGAGATTTTTATTTTTCTTCTCTAATTCTATTCCTCCTGTAGTCTTCCCTATCTCAGTAACTGACACCAATGTTCATCTGCTTCACAAGCTATAAACCAGAAGAAATCCAGTCTCACACAACAGTCAGGATGGTAGTTTTAAAAGGCAAACTAGATAAAACTAGTCTCATACTTAAAACCCTACCTTGGTTTTCCATCGCAGAGTAAAATCCGAATTCCTTAATACAGTCTAGAAGGCCCTAGATAAAGTGGACTTTGCCTTTTTCATCTCTTGCCACTTTGCCCTTAACTTATTATGTTTTAGCCACACTTGTCTTTTTTCAGTACTTAAACAGGCCCAGCTCTTTCTTAACCTAACGTCTCCGAGTTGACTGTTTCTCTGCCTCCAGCTGACTCATTTCTTTCAGATCTTATGTTAAAAATGTGCTCAAAGAGTCCTGTTCTGACCACTTACTTTCCGACATAATACTTAATTTATTTTATTCAGAGCATTTAAAGAATTGTTTTGTTATAAGAACTCAAGCATGTCTGAAATATACATTTTAATTTTAAGGTCTCATCTTCCTACAATAGAGGGGATTTTAAACTCAATCTTGGGGACTTTTCCCCTCAGGTTAATGAAAAAATTCAAAGTACTCTGGAGGCCCTGTCATCATAACTCACAGTCTGCTCCATTTCCCATGCCACAGATGTGAGCCTAAATGGCCTCTCTTCTCTGAGGACTGGCTTCCTCCCCAGGGTGCTGCTCCGGGCAGGTTCCCATCTCCACTCCTCCTAGAGCCTGTAGTCTCTTTTCCTAACCTCTGGGTATTGCTTTTATTCTCAAGGAAAGCCTTTCCTTTGTGTTTTTCCAGAGGCACACACTTTCTACTTTTCTTCTAGAACAGCTAGCATACGGTTCTCAATTACTTTTGGTATTTGGAAAGAAACGCTAGGAAGAGAACTGCATATTAGCCTCGTTTTAGCTTTTCTCCCTGACACAAACTTCTCCTGGGCTCTAATGATCCTCACTATAACCCTGTGAAGTTGGTGCTATGATGGTTCCATTGAAAGATTAAAAAGAAATCTGAGTCTCAGAGAATGTAAGCAACTTCCCTCAGATTTCAAATATTTGATGATTTTTTATATGAAATTATGTTAACTTTATTTTTTATGCCTATCAAAGCAAGTTCAAACTCCAAGATTGGGGGAGAAGAATTGGATTAACAGAGAAAAAAGATTTTGGTTTAATATTTAAAACGAGGAACAAAAACTTTCTAACAATTAGTAGTAGTATTCAAGAATAGAATGGTCTTCTTGTAAGACAGTGAATTCTTTCTCCCTGGAAGTCACTTGTCAAATGCATTGGAAAACTAAACACTGTTTGTGGAGGATAATTGTATAAATGCCTTTTCTGGTTTCTATAAGTCTGGGGTGGGGATGTACATATGAAATGTAATTATGAATTTATTCTGGTTAGATTTTGTACTGTGTGGACTATTGGAGAGTCTCTCTTCATGCAATCTTCTGATCTACCTTTTTTTCCATAACTCTGTCCCTCAGTCATTTACCATTCATTATGCTGCTATTTGGGATCCCTGGGAATTCTCACTGATCCCTGGTCTCAAATAGCTTATACTTTTGTCTATAGAAGTAGACAATTTTTCTGTGGTGCCACAAGTTCTGAAACAGAGGTCGGAATTCTGAGAGACTATACAGTAGAGCTTATTAGTGTCTCCCAGTGAACTGAATTAGAAGAAAGAAAAATATTCAGAGTCTGAGTTTATTATGGAAAAAAGAGTAAAAATTTGCCAGGTGGTAAAAGAAAGTAGGGAATTTCAGCTACATTTTAACTCATTGATATGAGAGCTATGGAGATGAAAGGAACTGCAAATAATTTAGTATGATTGGAGAACAAATACCTATGGAAACATAGGAAGGTCGTGATCACAAAGGGCATGCTAGGGATTTTGGACCTTAACCAATAGGTGATGGGAACAATTGAAAGACTTTCGAGGAGGGAAAAACTGCAAAATTATGAAGGTACATAATCTGGAAAAATATCATAGAAGGCATTTCTGTTTAGATTGTTTGCCCATTTCTCCTCTCTCTTAGTGCACAAAATCAAGAATCAACTTGAGTATATTTCTAGCTTCACAGTAATCAGCCTTTTGAGAAATATTCATGATAAGAGATATTTCAGAAAATCTCTTGTGAATATATATTTTTTGATGCTAGTTATAAATATCCAGTGACAGCTAAGAAAGGGAAGAGCCAACGTGTGTTTAACTAGGTTAAAATTTCAACCTCTGTAAATGTTAGAAGCATGACTTCTCCGGAGGAAAAAATTACAAGCAACCTTTAGAAATTTTGATGTATACCTTTTCCATAGTAAGGTTCCCTTTGTTCTTGTTTGTAGCATTGATTATGTCCACGCTGCAGCTTGTCCAATCTGGCAATCCAACAGGGCTCTGTTTTTCCCATGTTCTTGGCCCTGTTCTTAGGACTATGCTAGACCCAGTGGTCCCAGTGGCCCCGTAAGTTTGCTCTGCAGGCCTGCTAGTGAGTTTCCCTATGTCTAGCTGGGCTACATTGCATTAAGCAGGGAAACTTTCTGAGTTTCCAGCCTTCCACATAAAACTCAGAAATGGCATTAACCTCCTCACAGGCCAATAATGACAAGAATAATACAGGCCTTTCAAAAGAAAATACTACGGACGAACCTTATAAGGTAATTTTAAAAAACCCTCTGTCATCTAATACAACTTTTCCCCTTGCTCCCACCCTCCATTACAAATATTGGAGAAATTGTCTCTCTTGCTTTCCTGATTCTTAATTGATCACATTTGGTGCTCTCAGCCTGCTTAGCCTGGCCTCTGTATTAACAACACAAAATTTCGCCACCAATACTGCCCATGTTCTCCTGAGTAAAAAAATTTCCATCACACTTGAAAACAACCTGGTCAAAATGTAGGCTTATTCTACATAACACTTTAATTCTAGAGTTTCTTAATGAAGAATTCTATGAGGCTCTATGTTCATTCTTTTATTTAGATACTTACTTGGTAAACCTAGTTTTACCTGTTCGGATTTCCTTAGGACCACCTATTATTTACTTTACTTTCCCTCAAACCTCAGAACTCTTACTCAGAGGATAAACAACTATAATTAAAGAAAAGCTTTTAGTTGCCTTCAAATAAATGGTTTTCTGGTTTTGTCTTTGGAAGTATAAGTAATAAGTCTCCCAAAGCAGCAACATTGAAACCAGTCTTAAAGGTGAGCATGTCAGGCCACCGGCAGGGTGGGAAAGAAGATACTTTGGTTGCGTATTTGCACTTAACATGAAGAGCAGTCAGGAACAGTAACCAACATCACCTCTAATTACTGCTGTGATTAATATTAAAGAATTGGGTCCCAGGAGGCTTACTTTCCTGAAGAAAATACAGTGTAATATGTTGCAACATTTTTTGTAAAGTTCTCTTATGTTATTAAGGATTTCTCTGTCCTGGTGATTATCCTATCAAACTTCTTTTTATTTGAAATATATTTCTAAAAAAGCAAGTTTTCCCATTTGCGCAGAATTGACCTTTGAAAAATAAACTGCCATTTCATTTTAAGAAAATATCCTATTCTAATTCTACACGTGTATGAATAAAATGTAATTTATTTAAAGACCAAAAAGAAGAAAAAAGAGGGTTTGGTAGAAGCCTCAAGGCCTTTTCTCAACATGCAGTTTGCTTGTCAAACACTGTTTCAGTAATTAAAACAGTTTAATCCTTCTGAACAAAATATTTTCTGCTAAATAAAATATTTTCCTATACTTCTTTCCATTTAAATGTGAGAGACCAAGGTTTCTGAAACACAAGGCAACATGAATTAATAAAAAGCATACATTATTGTGACTAGGTCTTTTGACAACTATCTTATAGATTTGTTGTATCTTTTAAATAATAGACCATATATAAAGGACATAATACAGTGTTCAGTACATGTTAAGTATAAGGGTTTATTTCATTATTTCTTGTAGAACATTGCTTTTTGAAATATTACCTTATGTAGACTTCTGGAAACTGCTCCAACATGAAAAGAGCTTGGAAGTCATCATTACAATTCTTAAAACAAGAAGAAACTAAACAAACTGAAAATTCATGACTTTTCTTGATCTACCAGAAATGAGAGGTCTACCACCTGAAATCTGGTGAGCCAGGTGAAATTAGAGTCATGGCTGAGATTTGCTTACGGAGAAACTCCTGGGTTTTCATGGGTTTTTACCTCCTGAAACTCTGCCAAGGATTCATGTTGAAGATCTGAAAAAAGACCCGTGACTCTGGTAAGGTTTGAGTAATTGTTGTGTAATGTAGCCAGAGTGTTCTCTGTAAAAAAAAAAAAAAAAGGCCTGTTGTCCAAGGGGAAATAGCCTTATCCCACTTTTAGGAAGGGCATTTTTCTCATTCCAGCCTCTTGTAGCCCTCTCGTCTCTCCTAAGTAAGAATAAATATGTAAGAAACAACTGTATGGGTCACAGCCCAAGGACATAAGCTAACATGAACTTAATCATAAAATTATAAAATAATTGTCTTCCCTCAAATCTTACCACCACACCAAGGGGCCCCCAGAATAACAATGGATTATAGATGAAAGAGCTGTGAAACACAGATTCTCTCTGAGAAGTCCTTAGCGAAGACCAAGATCAGTAAAGGAGACAAAGACAAAAATACTAAAGGAATTTAAAGCCTCTGAAACCTACAGCTACAGTGATGAACACAAACTCTCACACTAAGAGCCTATTTACCTCAGTTCCTATTATCCTATATAACATGTCTAGTTTTCTACAAAAATTACAAAGCATGCTAAAAGACAAAAAAAAAAAGAAAGAAAGAAAAAAATCTGAAGAGACAAATTTAACATGAGAACCAGGCTCAAGTATGATACAGATGTTAGAATAATCAAACAAGGCATTTAATACAACTGATTGATATATTAAGAGCTCTGATAGCAAAGTAGACAACATGCAAAAAGAAATGGGAATTTAAACAGAGAAAGAGAAACTCTATGAAGAATAATTAAAAATACTGTAACAGAAATGAAACCCTTTGATGAGCAGATCAGTTGACTTGACATGGCTTGAAGAGATGTCAAAATAATATAT
>NW_006442103.1:2233092-2275684 GCF_000325575.1 Pteropus alecto | reverse complement strand
AGAATTAAAAAATAAAAGAAAATTCAACAATTGTGTGATCATTTCTAAAGTATATCATATATGAAATTGTAATATGAGAGGGAGAATAAAGAGAGAATGGAGCAAAACACCTCTGAAGTATAAAAGCAGAAGATTTTCCAAAATTAATGACAGACACCAAACCACAAATCCAAGAAGCTCAAATAATACGAAGAGCTTGATAAACACCAAAAAATCTGCAGGCATATCATGTTCAAACTACAGAAAACCAAAGACAGAAAACACCAACTTAGAGTTTTATTTCGGTGAAATTGTCTTTCAAAAATGAAGAAAAACTAAAGACTTTTGCAGACAAACAAACCTGAGGGAATTCATCACCAGCAGGTTGCCTGCAATGAATGTTAAAAGAAGTTCTTTAAGGAGAGAAAAATTATATAGTTCAGAAACTCAGATCTACATAAAGAGAGGATGAGTTTTGGAGAAGGAACTAATAAAGGTAAAATATAATCTTTGATCTTTCTTACTCTTAATTGATATAAAAGATAACTTTGTATAGCATGATAATAGTAACATTGTGTTGAGTGATTATAGCATATAGGTAAATGAAATGAATGATGACAATATTAAAAGAGATAAGAAGTAGGGATTGGTAAATGCTATTATAAAGTATCTGCACTAATGAAGTGGTGTGATGTTACTTGAAAATAGACTTATATTAGTTAAAAATGAACGTTGAAAACCTAAGGCAGCCACTAATTTTTTTTAAAAAGAGTTATTATTGATATGATAAGAGAGAATTATATAAAATTCTCAATTAAAAACAATATGGCAGGGAAAAAGGGGGTTAAAAAAGAAAGAAAAACAACCAATAAAAAATAGTTACAAACTATGTAGATATTAATAAACTATATCAATAACCACTTTAAGTGAATGGCCTAAATATATTAATTAAAGATACAGATTATTTGAGTGGACAAAAATAAACCCCTAACTATATGTTGTTTACAATTGTATATTGTATACAAGAAATCAATTTTAAATATAAAGACACAGGTTAAAAGTAAAGGAATGGAGAAAGATAACACCATGCTAACACTAACCAAAAGAAAGCCAAGTAACTATATTGATACAAAGCAGACTTCAAAACAAAGACAATTATCAGTAATAAAGAAGAGCATTATATAATGATAAAGGAGTCAGTTGTTGGAGGAGACAAAAACAATTCTAAATGTGTAAGCATCTAATAACATGTCAAAATATGTGAGGCAAAAATTGATAGAATTGAAAGGAGAAATAGACAACTCTTTATAATAGCTAAAGACATTAATACCACTCTTTAAGTAATCTATAGTTTAAGCATGCAGAAAATCAGGAAGGGTAGATTTCTCTGAACAGCATTATTGATCAATTTCATGTAATTGACATTTATAGAATACTCTAACCAACAACAGTAGAATACACATTCTTCTTAATCTTACATGAAACATTTATCAATATAGACCACATTTTGGACCATAAAACACATCTTCACAAGTTTAAAATAATAGAAATCATATAATGAATGTTCGCAGACCACAATGGAATTAAACTAGAAATGAAAACTAACAATATCAATCAGTGGTGAGGATAAAGAGTAATAGGAACTCTATTTCATTGCTGGTAGAAATGGAAAATGATATAGCCATGTTGGAAGACAATATGACAGTTTTTTATAAGGCTAAATGTATTCTAATGATGATGGAGCAATTACATACCCGATTGGTTTGAAAAATTATGTCCACATGAAAGTTTATAGCAGCTTTATTCACAATTGTCAAAAACTGGAAGCAATCAAGATGCTGCTCAATAGGTGACTAGATAAACAAATTGTGGTACATGTATACAATAGAATATTATCCAGCAGTAAAAAGGAATGCGCTATTAGGTCACTGAAAAGGTGGATGAATCTTAAATGCATAATGAAAGTGATAGAAGCCAGCCTGAATACATACTATATGAATATACACTGACTATTGAATTCATACATACATACTGCATGACTCCAGTTAAATCATTCTGAAAAAGACAAAACTATAGACAGTGAAAATGTCAGTAGTTGCAAGGGACTCAGTGGGGAGAAAAGAAGGATTAAATACAGGATTAAATACAGTTAAAGTACAGGGAACTTTTAGGGCTGTAAAATGTTCCCATATTATACTGTAACTATGGATACACGATACTATGCATTTGCCAAAATCCATAGAACTTTACAGTACAGCACAGTATGCAGTACAGTATGAGAACAGCAAAAAGAAAAAAAAAGATTTTAAAAAAGGGGATAGTTTAAGGGACCTCTGGGACAACTTCAAGTGTACTAACATTCACATCATAGGAATACTGAAAGGAGAAGAGAGAGAACAAGAAATTGAAAACCTATTTGAAGAAATGACTGAAGACTTCCTTAATCTGGTGAAGGAAATAGACATATAAGCCCAGGAAGCTCAAGTGGGATTTATTCCTGGGATGCAAGGTTGTTTTAATATTTGCAAAAAATTAATGTGATATACCACACAAACAAAGTGAAAGATAAAAATCATATGATCATATCAATAGATGCAGAAAAAGCATTTGACAACATCCAGTATCCATTTATGATGAAAACTCTTAGCAAAGTGGGAATAGAGGAAACATACCTCAACATAATAAAGGCCATATGTGACAAACCCACAGCTAACATCTTACTCAACAAAGAAAAGCTAAGTGTTTCCTTACGATTAGGAATCAGACAAGAATGTCCACTTTCACTACTTTTATTCGTGTTTGAGCCACAGCAATCAGACAAAAAGGAAAAAAAAGAAATTAAAAGTATGCAGATTGAAGCAAAACTGTCAGTATTTTCAGGTGACATGATACTATATAGAGAGAACCCTAAAGATCCCATCAAAAACTATTAGAATTGATAAATTTAGTAAAGTAACAGGCTACAAACTTAATATTCAGAAATTGGTTGTATTTTTATAAATCAATAATGAACTATCAGAAAGAGAAATTAAGAAAACAATCCCATTTATAATTACTTCAAAAAAAGAAAAAAAGAAAAAAGACTACACCTAGGAATAAATTTAACTAAGGAGGTAAAAAACCTCTACTCAGAAAATTATAAGACATTGAAGAAAGAAACCGAAGAAGGTACAAATAAATGGAAGCATATGCTATGCTCATGGATAGAAAGAATTAAAATTGTTAAAATGTTCATACTGCACAAAGCAATCTATAGATTCAATGCAATCTCTATCAAAATACTAATGGCATTTTTTTCAGGGAATTAAATCAAATAATCCTAAAATTTATATGGAACCATAAAAGATTCTGAATAGCCATGGCACTCTTGAGAAAGAAGAATATTGGAAGTATTACATTACCTGATATCAAACTGTACTACAAGGCTACAGCAATCAAAACAGCTCTACTGTGTATTCTCTCAGAGTTCTGACCTCTGTTTCAGAACTTGTGGCACTATAGAATAATTGTCTACTTATGTAGACAAAAATGTAAGCTACTTGAGGCCAGGGATCAGGCTATAGTAATCAAAACAGTGTGGTACAGGCATAAAAATAGACACATAGATCAATGAAACAGAATATAGATCCAGAAATAAATATACACACATTTAAGCTACGACAAAGGAGGCAAGACTATACAATAGAGTAAAGACAGTCTCTTCAACAAATGGTGTTAGAAAAACTGGACAGATACATGGACAAAATGAAAATGGGCCACCTTCTTATGCCATATACAAGAATAAACTCAAAATAGATTAGAGATTTAAATGTAAGACCAGAAACCTATAAAATGCCCAGAAGAAAACATAGGCAGTAAATTCTCTGACATTGCTTTTAGTAATATATATTTGGCTATATCTCCTTGGGCAAGGCACACAAAAGAAAAAAAAAATGGGATTACATCAAAAGAAAAAGCTTTTACACAACAAAGGAAACAATCGACAAAACAAAAAGACGACCTACTCAATGGGAGAATATATTTGCAATGATACATCCAATAAAGGGTTAATATCCAAAATTTATATATAAAAAAAACCCTCATCTAACTCAACACCAAAAAGAAAACAATCCAACTAAAAAATGAGAAAAAGACCTGAATAAAATTTCTCTAAATTAAAACCAAAATGAGATATCACTCATACCTGTCAGAATGGCTATTATCAATAAATCAAAAAATAAGCATTGGCAAAGATGTGCACTCTTGGTGCAATTACAGATTGGTACAGCCACTTTGGAAAAAGTGGTTAGAAGTTTCTCAGAAAGGTAAATATAGAACTACCTTATGAACCAGCAATTCCACTTCTGAATATTTATCCGAAGCAATCCAAAAAGATAGCTCAAAAAGATATATACCTCTATGTTCACTGCAGCCAAGATATGGAAGTAACTTTAGTGTCCATCAATAAATGATTGGATAAAGAAGTGGTACATATCTACAATGGAATATTACTCAGCCATTAAAAAAATGAAATCTTACCATTTGCAATAACGTGAATGGACCTAGAGGGTATTATGGTGAGTGAAATAAATCAGATGAAGACAGTTATATGTGGAATCTAAGGAACAAAATAAATGAACAAACAAAACAAAAACAGACTCTTAGATAAAGAGAACAAGGTGTCGATTGCCAGATGCGGGGGGGCGGGGGGCAGGTTGGGAGACTGGGTAAAAACAGTGAAGGGATTAAGAAGTACAAATTGATAGTTACAGGGAATATAATAAATAATATTGTAATGACTACATATAGTGCCAGGTGGGTACTAGACTAATCAGAGGGACCACTTCATAAATTATATAAATGTCTAACCACTATGTTGTACACCTGAACCTAACGTAAAATAATATTGAATGTCAACTCTAATTGAAAAAAAAATATTCTATGGGGAGCTGAATACCTAGCCAAAGGAATGAATCCTTACTGTACAATTTCAAACAGCAGTGGGAGATTGCATGTCTGGATGGAGATGGCCACGTCAGAATATATTTATGAGGGTGTTACAGTCCTCAGCAATTGCCGCGTAACCATGTGGAAAATGATTCATAAAGGATCTTTAAAAAATAAGTTACAGATTATAGAGTCTTTGATTTTCTTCCCTTGGCACGAGGGGTGCCATTTAATGTCTTTTTGCAACACCAGAGCATATCAGGGGTGCAATAAAAGGATGGAAAGACAAGTGTTTTCAAATTGATACCCACAATAATAGGATATCCATGTTAGAAAAACATTTTTGCTTTTATATTGAAATATTTCTGTATTATATATAACAGAAGAAAAACCAAAGGGTATAAAAGTTTATACAGTATATGTCAAATTTTGGATCCTTTTCTCTCTGCTGGGTTAGAAATTGCAGTTTGTGCGTTGCCCATTTTGAGCTGGCTCCATTGTCTAAAAATCACACTACTGCTAATTGTCGTAAATTCTGTTTGCACAATTTAAGTAAAATGTCTCCTTTTAAAGGGAGCAAAATTAATGTGTTACCCTGCAAAGGGCAGCAAATGGCTCCTGTGTTGTGGATAGAGTGCTGAAATTGCTCACACTATTCTGGTGAATCAAATTAAGCTGTTGGCCTTTGCTGCACTGGCAGGTGTTGCCTGGGGGTATTGCCACATATTCTTTTAAAAATCTAGTAAAATAAAGCCAACAGCTACTTATACTTCCCAAAAATTTTCTTTGGAAACTAAAAACCTGTGAATGTTAATAACTTGTAATGTGCTGTAAGTATATGTTTTCTACTTATTCCATTTAAAATTGGATAATATACACTTAAAATACAGAGCATGGTTGCTCTGTCTCTATCCCTTCACATGGAATTAGTAACCCACAATTTGGTAGTTTTAATCGTCCACCTCCCCCTCATTCTGTTTCTTCTTGTCGCCTTCTGCCCCACAAAGCAAAAATAGATCAAGTACTGTGTGTATAAAGGAAATCTAAATTAATAGTTAATTTATCTAATTTTAGAGTTATTGGATAACAACGCACAGAAAAGTTAAAAACAATTATTTAAAATTTTGTTACATCTATTATATAATGTTGAAAACCTTAACATTATATCAAGGTTTTGTGCATAATCTGCAACAATCACCCCAAAGTATATTTTCCCTGCCCGAGTCTCCAGACCAAGCAATCCATTTATTCATTTAAACTAAAACTCTCCAAATTCATTATTTCATATTCTGTTAACATATCGATTTTTTTCACATTCCAATGGTTTGTCGTTTTTCTAAGCACGGGGGGAAAACACTTTCAGGGAAACCAAACATCTCAAAGTTAATCATTTCGTATCATCTTATTTACACCAAACACAGATTCATATTCTGTCCTGGGAAAATGCCTTTGATTTTATGCCCTAGTTACTTTAGCTGAGTATTTTAACCCCCAAGGCTTGAAACTCAAAAGATGCCTCTGAATTGTCCTTCTTTGGGAAAAATTACATTTCTAAATGCCCTTAATAAGTCCTCTTTTTCCAGGCCATACCTTTTACTGGGACAATGATTTCTAAAAATCAGTAGAAGGAGTAGGACTTCTTCTGCTCCTACTTCTACTCCTATCTTGTTTGGTTGCAAAGCACATGTTTTCTTTAAGCATGCAAAGTGATAATCTCATACCACTTTATATATTAATGCAAGTCAAGATCAACTGTTAAGATTTGTACACTTTGGGTACAGTCTGTACAGAGCCTGGAGCTCCCTACATGCTTTCCTGTTACTGCTTGAGTGTCTCTCTCACACAAAGGAAAGGCCAGTCCTTACTTGCATGAGGCCAAGAACTCTTATTTCAATACATATCAAATGTTCACAATGGGAACTTAATGAAGGTTTAAAGGATATGTTGGATTGCACTATGTTTTCCAATTTTATTATGGGGAAATTGAAATTACTTCCATTAATTTTCATGAAAGAAATTCTATCAGGTAGGTCAGTTCTAAAATTTTAAAGGAAAAAAACCAAACTGGCCATGAAAAACTAGGTCATGCCACAGTAGCTGTAAATTGTGGGAGAAAAACATCCTGATTGCTCAGCTCAAGTTTGAGCTTTAAATCTTTTACCAGCTTCTTAGCTTGCCTGTGCTGTGCTGCGTCCTGGCAGGTGGCTCACCACAGGGACTAATCTGGGAACATTCAATTGCACAGAGAGCTACTAATCCCTGGAGGTTAATGGTGCAGACTGAACTGATTGTCTGGCACTACCCACAGCCCTAGGGAGCAGTGTTTGGGACCCAGGACCAACTCAACAGGATGGAGATGGGGTTGGAGGTATAGTGACCAGCCTCAAGCCCCAGAGGCCCTGAAAAAAGAACTAAAACCTCTTGCTAAATGTTAGAATGGGCTAGTAAACTTGTCCCTGAAAGCCGGAAAACAAACTTATAGACCATCATATTTCTACTCTTTTAATAGCAAGATTAGACATAAAACAGGATAAACAGATATGAGAGAAAAAAGGAATCTGCTAGGGCAATGATATTGTAAACATTTCTCCCAGAGTACCTCTAAGGAGAGTAAACTTGCTCTACACCCCTCTAAGTCATCTCCCTTGTTCCTCTTGCCATTTGGGAAACTAGCTTACCCAACCAACCATAGAGGAAATTTATTCAATGCCTCATATTTTCCTAAAATTTCAGGAGCATTTTACATTTTGCACTATAATTTTTCTGTATGTACTTTGATATGAAAATTATGTCTTTAACTATTCACTATTAAATTACGTAACTTGCCTACCTTCAAATCATCAGATAAAAATTGTTACTCCAGGAAGGTATGTCGCGTTGTACAGTCAGCACAAGACCACAGACTCTTACGTGAACACATAATTCAAGCTGAGAAGATCTCAGAGGATAAAGAATATCAGGCCCAGGAAATCCTTTAATTTATGCTCTGTAAGGGCAGTTGTATGCCTAATTGTTAATGAAGATGCAAAAGAAACATTTTTAACTTTCTTACTGATTAGGTTTTGCTACGTGATTTTTAAATTCTAAAGTTCTATGCACACATGTCAATATTTTACTTAAGAAGAAACAAAACACCAGCAATATAATCTTTATTTATATTTAACTTTTATGTATATGTATGTGTATATGTGAGTATAGATAGACATTTTTTTCTGAGGGAATATATTCAATATACGTATATTATCTTGAAGAAAATAACCACAGATATGCTACATAGATATTTGCATTATTTTGTTTTTGTTTTTTTGTTGAATATCTTTCTCATTAAATGAGAAACTTGGAAACTTTCTGTGAACACAGAAGTGACTGGAATATTTTTCGAAAGTTGTTAATAATTGCTTTAGTCAGGCAATTGTTTCATTCTCCATATAAAGGAGAACCAAGTTAGAACCTTCATACCTCTGCAGCTGGTCCACTTGTTGAAAAAAGCTTTTTTTCTTCCTTTTTGGAGAAGTCAGGTGTTTCTTTCTTACCCTTGAAAACTCTCTTGTCTAGACACACTACTTTGTTCTTTTTTTCCCTCCCCCAAACAGGCTGGGAGTAATTTTGCTTTTGTCTTCACTCATATTATCCATCCTGTAACTGTAAGGCACTGCTCTAAGTCTCTCTTCTCTGATCCCTACAAACTCTTTCAAGTTAAGGTTCGCCTCCAACTCATCTGGGACCTTCCCTGTTCATCCATGTCAGTGAATATTTCCCTTGTCTGGATGTCTATAAGAGTTCTCTTGTTAATTTTCATTTGACATTTTTACATTTCTGAGGTTATATATTGTATTTTAAATAATCTTTTTTTTTGCATGTATGTTCAATCTCTACAACTAGGCTAATGAGCGCCTTGAGAGAAGTTGCTCTGTCTCCTATGGATCGCTTTCTGTCTCAGGATACAAAGCACAAAATGTGTTGATAAAAATTGGATTAAATAACAAATTTCAGAGGTTTACTATACATTTTAGCTTTGACAGAGGCTGTGACGCCTCGGATTCAACATTTGCATTTGCATGTTTATACTGTGTGGGGACTATTGAGTAGACAATATGCCATCAATTGCACAAAGGATATATATATGTTTTAATCAACCAGTGTAATTTTTATATGATTTAGGCAGCTGTTTTCTTTTCTGGCTTTATCGAGGTATAGTTGACTAAAACTTGTAAAATATTTAATTTCTACAATGTTATGATTTGATAAACGTATACATTGTGAAAGGATTCCAGCTGAGGTAGTTAATACATCTGTTGCCTCACATATTTACATATTTATCCCTCCTTTTTATGATGAGAACACTGAGTTCTACATTCTCAGAAAATTTCAATAATACAATACAGTGTTATCAACTACAGTGAGTATGTTATGTAAGGTATCAGAGTTTATTCATCTTATAACTGAAACTTGTACCCTTTTACTAACCTCTCCCTATTTCCCCCACCCCTAGCCTCTGGCAACCATTTTTCTACTCTTTGTTCCTATGAATTGGACTTTTTTCCCCCTTAGATTATACATATAAATTATACCATGCAGTATTTTAGCCTTTTTCTGTCTGGCTTATTTCACTTAGCACAATGCCCTCCAGTTTCATCCATGTTGTCACAAAAGGCAGAATTATCTTCTAAGTCTAAATAATATTTCAATGTATATATATATACCACAATGGATATGTATTTCAACATTTCTATATACTTCTATATATTCTATGTATCATGTTTTCTTTATCCATTCAATCACAAATGGTTACTTAGGTTTACATGCCTTGACTATTTTAAATAATGCTGCAATTAACATGGCAGCACAGATATCATATCAATTCAAGATACTGATTTCATTTCCTTTGGATACATACACAGAAATGGGATTGCTGAATCATATGGTAGTTCTATTTTTAATCTCTTAAGAAACCTCCATATTGTTTTCCACAGTGGCTTTACATCCCCATCAACAATGTACAGAGGTTCCCTTTTCCTCACATCCTTACCAACATTTTCTTTCTTTTGTCTTTTTTAAATTAAATTTATTGGGGTGACATTAATTAATAAAATGATATAGGGTTCAAGTGTACAAGTCAATAATACATCATATGTATACTATTTTGTGTGTTCACCACCCAAAGACAAATTTCCTTCTGTCACCATATATTTGACCCCCTTTGCTCTTATCTACCTCCTCCCATCCCCTCCCCTCTGGTTACCATTAAACTATTGCCCGTGTCCCTGAGTTTTTTGTCTTATTTGTTTGTTGTTTTCAGTTTTATATCCCACACATGAGTGAAATCATATGGTTCTCAGCTTTTTCCATCTGACTTATTTCACTTAGCATGATAATCTCAAGATCCGCCCATGGTGTCGTAAGTGGCAGTATTTCACTTTTTCTTAATGGCTGAGTAATATTCCACTTATATATGTACTACATCTTCTTTATCCAATCATCTATCAAGGACACTAAAATTGTTTCCATGTCTTGGCCACTGTGAATAATGCTGCTATGAACATCAGGGTGCATATATCTTTATGGATAAATATTTTCAAAATTTTGGGGTAAATATCTAGAAAAGGGTTTACTGAGTCACATGGTAATTCTATTCTCTAATTTTTTGAGGAAAATTCCGTACTATTTTTCATAGTGGCTGCACCAATTTACATTCTTACTCTTTTGTCTTTTTGATAATAGCTGTTCTAACAGATGTGAGGTGATATCTCATTTGTGATATCGATTTGCATTTCCCAGATGATTAGTAATGTTAAACACCTTTTCAAGTACCTGTTGGCCATTTGTATGTCTTCTTCGGAAAAATGTCTATTCGGGTCCTTTGCCCATTTTTTAATTGGGTAAATTTTTCCTTTCCTTTCCTTTCCTTTCCTTTCCTTTCCTTTCCTTTCCTTTCCTTTCCTTTCCTTTCCTTTCCTTTCCTTTCTTTTTTCTGTTGAGTTGTATGAGTTTCTTGTATATTGTGGACATTAACTCCTTATTGAATACGTGGTTTGCAAATATTTTCTACCATTCTATAAGTTGCCTTTTTATTTCGTTGGTTTTCTTCGCTGAGCAGAAAATCTTTTTAGTTCGAAGTAGTTCCACTTGTTTATTTTTGCTTTTGTTTAGGCAGCTATATTTAAAATTTATACAAGCCCCTTTTTTTTCCTCCTGGCTTTCAGAGAACATGAATATATATGAAAATATAACTAACAATGACATTTTATTATCGAATTAAAATAATCTGTGTAAAGCCAAAAGTAGATTTAACTTTAATAATTCATTACTAGGCATTTTGAAGAAAAGACATGCAAGATCATTTTTTTTTATTCCATATTGTATTTTCTTACACTGATTTAATATAAGAAATTTAATCAGACAAGGGTTCCAAATTGAAGAAAGTTTGCGAGTCTAGTCCTGGATGTTTAAATTACTTAAATGCTAATTTCTCTCTTAATGCATGAATTGGCTGCTCACACCACTCAACTATGCCAACTATTTCTTCAGGAGGCTTTTGGGATGATTTTCTAAAGGTCTTTATACTTTCTCAATTCAAAACTCTAAACACGCCATAAATTCATGCTGCTGTGTCTCAGCACAGAGGGAGAACACCAGTGCCAGCACTTAGAAATATTAAAATATATTTCTTTCCTTTTCTTTGTTGTACATATTTTCTTTAGCATCATCTCTTAAAAATCAAGTCTTTAAAAGAAAACTATCAGTGTGGGGCAAAAAAAAAAAGGAATGCTAAAGAAAATACAAGGCCAAAGGATGATGAGGAAAAGAAGCAGGTTGTCTTTGAAAATTAGTGAAAGGAATGATGGGAAAGGAAGTGGCAAAGACACAAAGAATTTTGTGAAGGTTGGGAGTCAAGGTCTGAATACTGAAATTACTTTGGAGAAAATCGATAGAAGATGGTGCCAAATAAATATAGAAATTAATTTTCTTTTAAAGAGGGAAATTTATTGCCATTTTTTGGAAGTGATCACTCAGCATTTTTCAGACTTGATGAAATTTCCAAGCTAATCCAGTTATGAAAACCACAAGATAGGAATAAGCAAATGTATGTGTTGAGATTTGTTTGGTTTTGTTTCAATTGTTTTTATGAGATGTGGGATGAGAGCAGCTCTTCTGTTTGGACATCATGGGCACTAATGACATGAATTATCTGAACTTTTATAGCAGTAATTTCAAAGTCAATGAAGCTAAGAGATTAAAAAAATGGAGGCAAACAATGAATATTTGTGAGAACTGTTTTGAATTTGTAAAAGTGATATATCATTCCTTTTTCCCTTGGTAGTGTCTGTGAAGCTCATAAAAGACAAACTGTCTGCAGAGAATTCCATCCCTGTTAGACAGTTCTGGCTTTGCAGAGAGATAGGAAAACTTAAAACAAAACAAACAAAAAAACAGAACAAAAACTAATAATCAAATCTAAAATGGCATTGACCTATCTCCTTGGGTTTTATCTAGGAATGTTCCTTCCTTTTCTCAACTACTTACTAAAGGTCTAGAAGGTCACAGATGTTTTGACTGATGGTGATATTTGGACTTTTCAATTTCTTTGTCTATATTGAAAATTTATCATATTTCTTATTTACATAAAAGAAGTATTGTTATGGCTTGAATTTGTCTGTATTTCCAGAGATTTTCTTCTATTCATATATTAGTCAAGACTCTTTGGTTGTAAGTAGCAGAGAGTAGCTTGAGCTCCCTTAAGCAAAAAGAAGAATTTATTGTATAAGGATACAGAGATGACTCATATAACCCAAGAACAGGTGGATCTCAACAGATGAGAATCAGGAATAGAAAGGTATCAGAAACCTCTCTTCATTTTTTGTGTCTAGTTTTCTGTGCATGTTTTTAAAATTTTTCTCTCTATGTAAAAACTGGCCTTCTATTTGTACATCATGTTCATAGCAGCATTAATCACAGTAGCCAAAAGGTGGAAGCAATCTAAATGTCCATTGATAGATGAATGGATAAACAAAATGTTGTGCACATACAATGCAATATTATTCAGGCTTAAAAGGAAGGAAATTCTGACATATGCTACAGCAAAGATGAATCTTGAGACCATTGTGCTAAGTGAAATAAGCCAGTCACAAAAGACAAATAATGTATGATTCCATGTATATGAGCTACTCAGAGAAGCCAAATTCATAGAGATAGAGAAAAGAATGATGGTTGCCAATGCTAGGTGCAGGGGAGGAATAGAGAGTTGTGTAATTGGTATAGAATTTCAAGATGAAAAGAGTTGTGGAAGTTGGATGCACAGCAATGTGAATGTACTTAACTCTACTGAACTATACACTTAAAACGGTTTATTTTTAAAATGATAAATGTTATGTTATGTATATTTTATCACACTTTAAAAAGGTAGATAAACAATTGTAGGTAATTTACTAAACAGGAGAATGCCTCTAAATTGTGGACACATCCCACATATGCTTCAGTGAGAACAGATCTCTGGTGGGTAGCAATAAATGTCAAACTCTCCAACATTGATTTTTGGTAAAGCAGTATTGTTTAATAAAGAATAAAATACTTTTCTGAGGTTACAAAAACCCTGCTTTCTCTGATTTACTGGTTAACGTAACACAAAATGCTCTCTCATCCTCAGCATCTGACTTGATATTAAATAGTCTTTCCACCTACAGAGGCTACAATGTTCTTCCAAATTCTAGAAAAAGAAAATCTGACCCAATTATTTCAGGTGTTTCCTTTTTGTACAGTAAAGTATGATCAGGAAAGGAGATTCATCTAACACAAATATGGCTGCTAGTTGGCTCGCCCTTGTGGTTCCAGATCTTGGAGACCCCTGCCTGAAGCCCTGGTTTGATCATATGCAATAGAGGGAACTGAGGAAACTCCTGAGATCGCATCCTCGTGTAGAAGGTGACTGTTAGAAATAACTAGTGAAGGAAGCCTTGGTAATCTTCCCCACCCATTTAGGTCTCAAATAAAGGAAAAGGAGTTAATAAACGAAATTAAGGATGAAAGCAGAAAGCTGAGAACCTGAACTAGTTCCCACTATATGTAAATTCAGGTGGAGACCAGAGATCAGAATCCCAAGATTAGACACACGTGGGGAAGTCAGAAGTGAAAAGAAACTCTATGAACCAGAGAGCAAGAAGTTGAGGAGTTGGAGATAAACCGAGTTAACAAATCGGATCAAATCCTGCTTTGTTTGAAGCAGCACCATGAACTATCCCTAACCACATTGAAGGGAGCTCAGCTCTGATCACTGCTTCTGTTAGTTTGCAGCTAATTTGGTTGAAGACAATTTGCCTAAAACCAAAATGGTAAAAAATAAGTAACATAACGATTCATTTACAATTGGTTATTCATGTATTATTAATGTTGAAACATTGGAGAAGGTGTTTAGAATTGTAATGTTTTATTTTTCATTTTTCAGAATTTGGGAGATTTTTCTCCAGCTCTTTAAACTTCTACTTTCTTTTATGATGTCCTCTCATCCAATCCTGGTTGCTTTTCTTACTTAGCAATATTTTCATGATGTTGTACCAAACAGCCAAAAACAAACTAGTTTAAAACCTGTTTTAATTAATCCTTTGTTCCTTTGTATTGTATACTCTAAGGAAACAAATACATGATGTGGTAAAAGGTGAGTTGTAAAGAATGAAGTCATGGACAGTGAAGTTTACATTAGTCACTACATTCACCTAGATCATTTTGCATTTTCCATTTCAATCTTGAGGTCTTTCAACTATTAAGAATAATGTAAGAATTAACTGGGTTGAAATAGCTGGCATATATTTCTCTTCTCTTTTTTCTGTCATGAGGATTTCAGTGGCCCAGAATCATGGTTATCAGGGTTTTACTTATATATCATTTTATACAGTTAGGTTGACAAATTTAAACCCAACCTTAAAGCTGTCTGAGAAGCCATGTTGAGACTGCACCTTTTCCATTATAGCTTCGATTCTAACAGAAACGAGTAGTAAAAATACTTCTCTGTAAAATTTCCTGAAATACATAAGAAGTGTACAACTAAAATGGAGCACAAAATAAAGTTAAGTAAATGAAAGTAACATCACTGACTGAAAAATGAATCTAAACATTTTAAAGAGCAAAATTACGTAGAAACGATCTTTTTAAAAAATATGGGTAAAAGTCATAAAAAGGATGCCAAGGTTTAAAAATGATAAAATAATGTTAACTGGTGGCTGGAAATATTGACTTTAGAACAATTATCTTTCAGACAAATGAGCAGAGCAGATACAATGACTTTATATGTGTTCGGAATGAGGAAAGAAAAGAATTTATGGTTTCCCAAAAAATTCTGAAAAAAATGAAAAAAATGGCCTAATGGCACATGAAAGCTCATGAAACTTCCTCCAGTGCATCGAAATTACTAAGATGAAAAATCTATATCAGATAATATTCTTTAGACTAATTTGTTCTTTCCAACAATTTGACTGTGGGAAAATTATTGTAGGTCAATTTTGTTTTTGACAATTCTTTCTAAGGTCTGGGTTACTCTCAGCCCACTTCCCTCTGGGATTCTCTCTTGTTAAGACCCATCCTTTCCCATTGGCTGTTGGAATAAAATAGGGGAGAATATTCTCGTAAGGATTCATAAATAGTTAGCAGTTAAGAGACACTTATGATCATCTATCTCTTTTCTCTTGTAGATTTAAGTCTGTGATCTGTCTTTTCATTTATTGCTTCAACTCATCTCCATTCCACTTTACTGAATGCCTTTTTTAACCCTGCTTCAAAGTCTGTCTAAACTGTAGAAGAGAGAGAGAGGGAAAAAAACCTTTTTCTCTACCCATTTTAGGTTCTTTGACTAGAGCCCTATAAATTAGACTGACAGAAGATAGGTTAAGAAGAGAAAACAAAGAGAATTTGTTAACATATGCATCATGCACACGGGAACATTTAGACAAGGGTAACTCAGAGGAGTGGTCAGAACTTGGGCTTAGGTAACCTTTTCACAAAAGATAATACATTTTTAGTGAAGTGACAAAGGAAAAGGACTTGAATGGCAAATTGTGGGAAGGCAAATATATAGGGAAATTAATGAAAGATAAGGGTTAGTTAGTCAAGTGTGGTATGTAGATTACTTCGGTGCTGTTTCTGGGCTGATAGGAATCTAGGGTTGTCTCTAGTGATTACCTAACTTTTGTCCTTCCTGGTAGGGAGAGGAAGAGGGGAGAACCTTTAAAAATTTATACCCTTTTAGGCAAATAAGTGGAGGGCAGAGAGCTTTTCCTGTATCTATTTCTTCTCAATTACCTTCAGCTCAAAATAATCCTATGCTAAAGTGGCATATTTTGAGGTGGCACATTCTTCTTCCCTTCCCCATTTATACTACTGTTGGCTGCCACAGTAAACATATTACCCATTCCAATGTCTTCTCCAGGGAGACCCCCAGGAGCACAGATGACAAATAATCTGCTGTTGATCAGTTCAGAATCACATTTTCTAACAACTCTGCCTGCTCAGGAAATCTGTTACCATGTCACAGGTACAGTATAAAAGGACACTTATTCCATGTTTGGAGCACAACTTCCTAAGCCATGCACTCTTCAGTATTTCATTGTTCATCCTGTTTATCTAAACCTCTCTCATTATCAGCCAATTTTCTTAACACTGCATCCTCACTTCACCATTAAGATCCACTAAGATCTTAGGTCAAGTTCTTTTACTTGCAGATGATGCAAAGGTCGCTGATTGTCCTGACTATGTCCTGTACCATTTCTGGCCCAATAAACCTTGGCCAGAAGGAGAGAGTCACCAGGGGCAGCATGGCTATTGGGGTAGACATGTTACCATGCGGATGTGGGAGCACTTCTGGCTCTTGTAAGAGAATACGAAAATCAAGTGAGACACATCATGGTAGGTATTTACTACTCAGTCTTTTCTGGATAAAATCTTAGCCATTTTCCTGGCTGTAGCAGGGAAGCTGAGTAATGGGAGAAAAGCAGAGTGAAAGAAAATAGTTTTAGGGTTGCGATGGTCTGTGTTTCAATTTCCACTTACTCATCTGTGTAACAACTGACAAATCGGTTTACATCCTTGGGACCCAGTTTTAGCTATAAAATGAGATTTGTGAACACCTTCGGATAAAGAATACCCAGGCTTCTCTTACTCAGCCCCTTGAATTCCCTTTTTGTTTTTACTCTTCAACTTATGCACTCTGTCTTCAGTGGGAAAAAGGAAGAAGCCACGGATGTTGATGGAGAGTCAGTATTCCACACTCTAATATGTATGGCTTGTTGTTCATTTATTTTTTTGTTTACAGTTCATATGTGCTCTTGTGAAGCTTCCTCCGCTAACTATTACGACATTATTTTGGACCACCTTACGCAGCTCTCTTCTTAGGTTCTATGTATAACCTGTGCTATTCTACTGTCTCACATGTCATGTGCCGGCATTTTATCTTCCCACACTCTTACAGGGTAGGGGCACTTTTTCTTGTGTTCCCTGCAAAGCTTGACTTGGGGCTGGCACATAGTAGGCATTTACTAAGCATTTACTGAACCACAATTACATTCAAAACCCACTGTCGTGTGCAAATTAGATTGCTGGATGATAGTCCACAAAGAAATCAATTGTGGTGAGTCACAGAAATAGGATTATCTTTTCATCAGAGTGTATCGTTGGTTCTTTGATCTGGAGGAGTCTTTTCTCCCTTGACGAAGATTTAAGCACACTGGGTGCTTTCTTTCAATTAATGATAATGGCAGGGTTTCCAACAAATACAGCAAATAAGAAGGATAAGAGACAAAGAAAACTTCTAAAGCTACTTTTATTAAAAAGTAATCTGCAGCTTACCTTGGCTGGTGAGCCAATGATGCTATTTGAATATTTTCCCTACCAGTGTCTCTAAGGTTTTGAATCCAGGAGATCACTGAGCTTCGCCCCCGTCTCTGGTCTGGCAAAATGCGTAGCACACACGGCAGATGCGCCTTCTTCCTCTCCTAAATCCTCTTCTGCTGCTTTGCCGTTTCTCGATATTTATGAGAGAGAAGGTGGGGGTGGCTGTCACGGCCTTATTATCTGTTTCTTTCTGTCTTTTACAGTTTCTCTCATTATTCCTTTCTTTTTCTGCCAGCCTAAATCCTATTTTTATGTTGTTCCAAGCTAAATCTGCCAAACTTTTGGGCTGACTACCCTAAATTAGAAAAGAAAAATGCAAGCAACTGCCAATGCAGCATGTATAATTGTAAATATCGATCCTTCTGCACCTAAGGCCAGTGTCTAGGCTCACGTTTGCCAAATATGGTAGCTGCTTATAAGCTGTGTGAACGTGGTCAAGTTGCTTAACCTCTCTCAGCATGAATTTTTGTGTCCTTAAAATGAGGATGACAGTCTCTACCACATAGGTATAACATGAAAAATAAAACAATTATATGAAAGTGTTATCGCTTCTGTCACGCTTTGTTAAAAGTTTAGTTGTTTTTATTAATAATGTAGCATTACTTAGCCCTTAGCATAATTCCATTTAGTGAACATTGAGTTCAATCTAAATGTAAATGCTTGTGCTAAGTCCTATAGGAGACATTAAGATGAGTACAATATGGATCCAAGTTTAAAGGAGATTAGAATCTGATGGAGACAAGATACGTATACAAAGTAATCGTGTTATTAGGCAGAGGATGGTAAATGCTAGAAATGTGGTACAATCCAAAATTAATGTGAGCAATTAATCACTACTGCAAATGGTGAGGCTTTATTGAGACAGTGCCATTTGAACTAAACTCTGAAGAATAAGATGGGGCAAAAGAGACTCTGAAGGAAGAAAAGCCTTGCAATTTGAGTAAATAAGAGGAGGCATAAAAATGAATAGCCTGTGAAAGAAACATTGGATAATCATTTTCCATCCATATAATATTTTGTTGCAAATTAATTAGCTACTTATTTTGGCAATAATTCACGTGCCAAGGGAAAAGAAAGGACTCCAGTGAACTCTCCTGGATCAGTGTTTCCCAACGTTGTTGACTAATAGGTAAGCCAGGAAAAGCGATTCCGTGGCCAAGTGTATTTTGATATTGTGAAACATTTTGCTCTCCTTTCAGATTCTGTTAACAGTTTCCTTAATATTTGCAACCTAGCTACTAACACATGCCATGTATTTTAGGATTTTCTTACAGCAATAACTAACTTTTAAAAAAACTTTTATGTGACACAAGATAAGCTGGGTTATGCTGCAGCAACAAACGGCTTCAGCGTCTGGCTTATAACAGCAAAAAGTTGATTCCTCGTTCATGTGCGCCATGCCCAGAGCAGATCAGCAGAGCAGAGTGCTCTGCTCAGTGTTGTCACTCAGTGACAGACTAATTGAAGTTCCATCTAATTCACACTTCTGACGTGTCCAAGGTAGAAAAAGGGAAGTGGCTTTTATGGTTGTACCTAGAAATGTCACTGGTCACCCATTCATTCTTTTTTATCTAAAGCAAGTCATATGACCACATCTAATTTCAAAGAGCGAGGAAGTAAAACTTACCATGTGCCTGGGGAAGGAGAGGGAAACTTGGATATTTGTAAACAAGACTAATGACTGCCATAATTAGATTATACGCAGTTAAATGAGACCGCCGAATTTCTCAGTCTTTAATATACTAATGTAAGATGCAAATCTCCAGAGGGTGTGATAGCATGCAGACTGTCACTCTTATTTGAATCTGAGTCCCATTTTTTCTCAATAATTTCATGGAATCCAAATTAGGAAATTTATATATACACTAAATTATATTTGACTGTGTCTACAAATAGGAACTGAGATAGGCTTGGCATTCACAGACCTGAATAGCTGGTAAAGCAGTCTGAAGGGTTTCAGTATAATAGATAAAATAAATAATCCACACTCTTTGCCATTGCTAATCACTTACTATATGCCATATCCTGTACCATCTATTTTCATACATATTTTCCCATTTAATTCCCATAAGAGCAATACAGAAAATAAGTAACATTACTTCCATTCTATAGTTGAGGAAATTGGGGATCGAAGAGATTGCATAACTTACAGAATGTCTTGCTGGTAAGTGGCAGAGCTGGGGTTTGAATCTGGGGCATGTGGCCTCTGAAGTCATGCCTTTTCTCTTACTGCAAAGCTCAGGGGTGATCAGAACCTCTCTGGGATGACTGGAGTGTCAATTGGATGGCAACTCTTAAATCTGCAGGGCAGGTCTGCATGCTGGAAATTCAGGCAGGGTTTCTATGTTCCTGAGGCAGAACTTCTTTTGAAAACCTCCGTTTTTTTGCTCTTAAGGCCTTCACCTAATTGGATGAGACCCAACTACCTTGTGGAGGCTAATTAATCTCCTTTCCTTAAAGTCAACTGATTATAAAGGTTAATCCCATCTACAAAATACCTTCACAGTAATTTATAGACTAGTGTTTGAACAAAACATCTGGGCATCGTACCTAGCCAAGTTGACACATAATACTAACCGTGACAACTGAATAAATGCTTCTGCTAAGGAAAAAAAGAGATAAACTAGAAAATCTTAGCTTGGTATATCTAGGATTACAAGTTCCATTCACGAGAGAGGTTTTTGTTTGTTGGTTTGTTTTCTATTCCTGCTCTTCATCATTCAAATCAGTTCCATCCTTGAGCATGGCAAAGCTGTGGGAACTTTATACCCAGCTGCCTCATCCTGCCCTCAACCACTTCCCAGGGATGACGACCCAAGGACTCTGTGTCAATCAGGTCTCTTGTCTTGAATCAGTTTCATTTTCCCTTCTTCTCCCTTTCTCTGTTTACCCAGCACTAACACTTTTTATTTTATTGGTAAAAAACAAATGAACAAAAAACTTTTTTTTAAAAAAGTAGTAGCTCTTTAAACATTGTGTTGCCCAGAAGCCCAACGTATAAAACAGACGTTCAGATGTTCTACTGAAGTTGGGTAGAGATACTGGATACCCCCTCCGCTGGGTTTTACAGCCCCGCCATCTCGTGAGGCTACTGTTCCATCCAGGCAGGGTAGGTGAGCACCATGTCCCTAAAGCACCATGTTGCCAGTTCCCCAGGCTGATATGGAAGCCCAAGCAGGTCCTCTAGTACATGTTGGCCCCAAGCTGTCACTGTGGACAGGGCTCCTGCTTCCACCGGGGGCCGTATTAATGTTCCTCCTTTCGCCCTATGAATGTTTCTAGGTTATTACCAGCGACTGCTTCAGAGCTTGTCATAAACTATCTAGTTTGACGCTATTATGGAAGAATTTACAATAGCTGCCCTGAAAATACTGTGCTTTGGATCAATGACTTTTCAAGTGGCTCAGTGCTGTGATGGCTCCATAACCATGTGTCAAACAAACACAAGAAAAACTAGTAGTTATTGTTTGTTTACAATAGTCATAATTTTCTTGTACTAATAACATATTTAATTCAAAAGTGCCTCACAAAAAGATGATGTCAAAGGGCTTACAGCCTATAGTATAAAACCTGACGGTTTGAAAAATTTTATTTTAGAAAATAAGGCCCCCTTCCCTCCTCAGTGAGTAGAAAATTAGCAGTTCCAGAACAACAAAACTGACTTAATTGCTATATCATTAAACCATATTATTCATGTTTAAGTTCTAAGTTAGTCCCCGCCTCCATATAAGGTTCTACTAATATTTTAGAAGTGTTTATTTGCAAAGTAAACATACATATTGTCACCGACTGCATTCCTAGACTAAATCAGTAAAACAGAGAATTTGTGTCAAGTGGCCTATGACGTGGCATGAATACGCTTTATTCCTCTTCAAAAAGGAGCCGTGGTCCTCTGAACTGGATGCAAACTGTAAGAGCAAAACTTTCTCATTCTTTACCTTTTCTGTGTTAATATTTGTTTTATTTAGACTGAAAGATCGCTGGTCAAGTACCTTGTCTATATTATGCACTTTCTTGAATGCAAATTATTGGCACTGCTCTAAATGCTACAGTTAAAGAAAAGAACAATGCTCTTTTAATGAAAATGCACCTGCAAACCTTGTGGCTTGTCAGAGCTTGATTCCACCAACCAGTTCCTTTCCTGGCAGCCTCTGCATACTCCCTAATGACAGTCAGGGATGCCATGCAACCTGCAACCAGTTAGTACAGTAGTTCTAAGTTGATATGGGCAAGCTGACATATGAAGACTCTGAAGAATGGCCATCACCCAGGGAGTCATGTGGTAGTGTTGGGTCCCAGAGATCAGCTGTTTGCCCAAACACCAAGCAGACAAACAAACAAATGCCTATTTTAAAAGTATAGCCAGGTCCCAATACCAGCTGGGTAAGCATTGGCCTAGGCAGGGGTGAGGGTGAGGTGGGGGGTGCGGGGTGAGGGTGTCCTAGGACTGAATGGGACAGCCGCGTAGTGGGTTGGCTAGGGAATTAGGGCCCATCCTTTAGGACTTCTCTCCTTTTTTCATGGTCTTTCTTCTACACAACATCCACTAGCAATTTTTTGTCAGTTTTCACTATCAGGCCAACATGTTTATAAAGTTGTTTAACATGTATTGCTTCTCCACTTTATCCATCTATAGGTATATTTCTGACATGTCTGTAGAATAAAGAGGACATAGTAAAGCTACAATGAGAAAGCCACAAGTGATAACGATGATTATGGTGATCATGATGGTGACAGCAAACATTTTAGAGGTCTTATCTTACTTGTGCCAGGCCTTGTTTTAAGCTTTACATGTAGAACCTACACATACAATTGTGCAGGGTGCTCCTTGAGCCAGTGTGGCCCGGTGAGAGGGTGAGTGCCATGCTCTGCACCCTAGAGAGGGGATGAGTGCACCTTGAAGGGCATCTTTATCTAATTTCCACTACGTCCTGCTGGCTCCTGGCAGCTATGTTTATGTGAATTCATCCATTCCATCCCCACAACAGTGCTTTGGAGTATTGTCTTCAAGTATTTTCAAATGTGATGCACAGAGAGTTTAACGAAATCCCCAAGAATACAGAGAATGTGCCGGATTTGAAAACATCGGGCAGAGCAGAGCCCATGTCCCCGTGAGCAGTAGCATCAGGATACAGAGCCATGACAACATCCAGACCTGTCCTTTTCCTCCCTAAATGGCACTTAAAACATTTTTCTATAGCATCTGCATCCTAGTTCATGCCCACCCTGTATCTAAGGTAAATTGCACTTCACAAGAGTTCTAGGACATGATCTAAAATATGTTCTAAATCCTTTCTATTATTAATCTTTAATTGCATTTTTAAAGGGATGATATATCGCATGCAGTTGACTTCGTACAGACAGAAAATGGTCATCAAATGTGGGGAGAGTACAGGTTCTCACAGGTAGCTATGAGAAAACAAAATTTACCTTCTTGCTTTTTATTCAGCAGCCTCAACTTCACCTGTTTATGTGCTCTCCAGTACACGCAGACAGCTGCCTGGGTGCACTGAAATGCTTTATAAATCTTGGTGATAAGTGGTTTTTATTTAAATGTAAAAATGATACCTTTGTCCTCAGATAGTTGACGTGAAAAGGTTTCTATGGGAAATGGAACAGAAAGAAGGACGTCAATGTGATCACACCACCTTGTGGCAGCTGGTTGATTTGCAGTTTCTTTGGATCTCTGGGTGGTGAATTTCAAGGGGTTTCTTGCTGTTGACTACCTCCAGCTCTTTCCTGAGGCAAGGACTCCGGCATGAATTTCGCCCCAGAATTAGCTCCTTTTGTGCCTAGAGTTGTCCTCCATTCATAAGGGTTGCATGGCACGTTAAGCACATCATGGCTGATGACCCATTTCTTTCGGCTCCTCTCTCCCAACCTGCCACCAGCATGATGTAAGGTATTGAAGCAAGGAGTGCTGTACAAATTTCAGCTCAGTGCAGCCTAAAGCCTATTTTAAGACACTGCACAGTTGTAAACATTCAAATATTATTTGTTGAGAAAATGCGTTTCTATGGAAATTGGGGGTTGCCCAAGTCACAATTAGGCATGTCCATCAAAACGTCCCACCTACTACCGTGGCGCACGGTGAACTCAGTGACTTACGGTTGCTCCCGTCATGTCAGACCAAGGTAGGAACTCTCAGAAAGAATCAGAAAATTTAGTAGTAACATCTGCAGTTATAAATCCATAACAGCCTCTGAAGGAGTGAGATTGGGAGAGAAAAATGCGTATAAAATAGACATACTTCTTCCATGCAGGTCTTTGGCAAACACAATCATCTCAAGAAAAGAAAGGGGATTAGAGTTTAAATATATAATAAAAAAGACCTGGAAAGTAATAAAACTTCAAAAGCTGCAATACTCTGTGTTAATGCCACAAATGTTCCTAAGATATTTCAAAGCAACTAGAATGAATACTTTTAGTAATTTATTGGAGTCAAGGAGATAAGAGCCTTAAACATACTCCTACTTAGTAAGAAGAAGCTGTGGAAGGTGTTGATTTTTCTGATCAAGAAGGAGTAGATTTAAATGAAGAGAGTACATTTTCGAAGCCTCACAGATTTGCACTTGTGAAGCTTTTAATATAATGTGGTGATGTACCTCCAACTTCACTGAAGGGAAAGGAGCTTCAAAAAAAGAAATAATCGAGGAAAAGGTCTGAAAAGGAAAGCAGGTTATCTGAAGTGATTGTTATATGTCATCAAGAAAGAGAAGAAAATGAAGCCAACCAACATTTAAAGATACTCTCAAACAAAGGAACAGGACCCGGATGTTTGACAGTTCACAGGCCACCTGTGAATGACTTATCTGAGGGGAAAAGGATTTATTGTGACTTTGTGTTAAGCATGTCACAACAAGGGGCTTTTGGAACACAACTTTCCTAAGCCATCACTTGCACAATTTGCAGGCCTAGGAGGGGTTTCCACAGGAGGCAAACCACTTCTTAAGGATGAGAAAAAAACAGGGGGAAAGAATAGAAGCTATCGCATGAGATGAATTGAAATTTGGCTCACAGTCAGACACTGACGACCACAGGAAAAAAGCCCTAAGGATGTGAAAACCTATTACTGTATAATAAAAGGCTTCTGGCCATTGAGTCTTAGAATAGATAAAAATGAAGTAATAATTAGCAGGATTTTAAATATCCCTCTAAAATATAGTACAAAGATTTTCCTCCCTCAGGAGGCCTATAACTAAAGACGAATATAAAACTGGAGAAGAATTCTAAGTTTCCAGTGTCTGAATGGCAGTCTGAGTAATTTACCAGGTCTCTGGGAAGAAAAAGAGGAACCATCCCAATTTTTAGTCAATATTTATCCCTTAAGTTAATAAATCTTCCTCTTGACCCCAGCAGAAGTCAATACCTCTTAATTATTATATGCGGGTACCTCCCAGGCCTTTCTATTTACCCAAACTCATCATGGGATGGGTCATCAGTTCCCCATCAGCCCCTCTGTTAGCTCGCTGGTGTGGATGGAATAATCCTCACATCTCAAAGGTGTAGGCAAGTTGCCAATAATCGGTGCTATAGCTCAATGTTTATTTGAATCTCTAATTCTCATGTGTTGGCTTTTCCATTTTAGGTTTTGGAGATCGTGTTCAAAGGTGAAGTGGGCCTGAAATATTCTTGTGAATCATTCAAAGCCTACAAAAGCAGCAGTAGCAATGAGAATCAGATGCAGGGGAGAAGAAAGTATATAGCGTTTAGAGAGTGAGAGCAGACCTAACTTTGAGTCTCGGCTATGTCACCAAATACTTACAAATTAATCATTCGGTTTCTCTGCACTTGAGGCATTGCCTCTGTTAAAGAGGGCTGATAACCGACCTTAAAAGATTGTGAGGATTAAACGGATCCCAAATATGTAAGTGACTTATCATCTAAAGCAAATAAGGCATTGTCATTTGAAGCCTAAGAAGAACAGGAGTTTGGATCCGTCTCAGCAGTGAACTCATTAATAGGGAAAAAATAAAGCAGATTTTTTCCTATCCCTTTAGAAAAAAATAAATGGCAAATTTTATTAAAGGCTTATTTATCTGCTAGGGACATGATACGTTGAGAACATTTTTAGAGATTAGGATGTATGTATTTCCTTCTTCATATCTTTCCCCTCACTGTAAAGGTTGCTGCTGTGAAGTAAACCCCTTGCCTCAGAAGAGACCATCAAGGTGGAAGATTCTTTTCTCCCACCTTCTTCAAACAAAATCTTTGTTTAAGAAATGCAATAATACTTACATCTTTAAAATTCTGTTTGGTGCATTAACTTGACTTGAAGAATCTAATGTTGCCAGGGCAGAGAGAAACCAGAAACACGAGAACTAAGTCGTTTCATGTGGCTGGCTGGGTAAAAGCTGCAGTTTGCCATGGAAGTTGAGCAGAATTCCTGTGCATCAGCCTGCTGTCTGAGTGACGGCCATTAGATTCTGTGCACATTGTCCACCATGACAAAATAATTAGTGATGCAAAGTGACCAGACAAGGAGGTTTGGTGTTTGTTTATTTATTGTTTGTTTGTTTTATCCCAGATATGTTTAAATGTACAAATGTTTCTTTCAGTTCTACCAATTTGTGTTGGTAGGAATAAGAGGTCAATGGGCTGGCAGAGAACTGGAGAGATGTGCCCAGTTCCAGGTTATCGTGGGTGACCGTGAAGGGTCCTTGTCATCTTTCTGTGACTACATTTCCCAGGGATCGTACTTGATCTTCTTCCCCATCCTCTCCCAGATATAAAGAGTACTTTAAATATTAACCCTTTCACACATTAAAAACATTCTGTGCTGCTCAATGAAAAACACATGGATGGGTTTCACGCTTTAAACAGCGCATGGAGCCAACTTTAGATCAGGTTGGCAAGGAAGCACCACTGAGAATAATGGTTCCTTGTTTGTGTCTCAAAGGATGATTTTTTAATAGTTCACTTTTAACTTAAAAATTTATTTAAAATTTTCTAAAACTAAATTATTTCAGTTATCTATTCATGGTCATTGCAAAAATTAGATACAAAAAGAAAGAAAAAGTAATTTAAAAAATGTAAAGTCCTAGTATCCAGATATAGCTACTGTTTTTTTCTCCACTTTAATTTATTATATTTTTAAAAATTGTAAAAGTAGCACACCCTCTTCATATGACACAAATATTGCTGAGGTATATTAAGAAAAAGTTTATAATCTTTCCTTTCCCACCTTGTTGATGTAACCAATATTAGCAGTTTGGCATGAATCATTTAGCACATTCTTCTGTACTCAAACAAATATATACAAACAAATAGATAATTTTAGATGTTTTAAACAAAAATTGATCATACTATATGAATTATTCTATAATCTTATGTTTTGATACTATTACAATTAAATTGACATATATATGTAGCTACATATATTTTTAAATCATTCATTTTCAGTTTTTGACTATATGAATGTGCACAATTTTTGTAGTGGTTTAAAACAACAAATATTTACTATCTCACGGTTTCTGAGTGTGAAGACTCTGGAAGAAACTTAGATGGGTAGTTGTGGCTTAGGGTTTCTTATGAGGTAAGGTGTCGGCTGGTGCTGGGGGACTTGCTCCCAAAGCAGCTTATTCACATGGCTGATGACTGGAGCTCTCTGTTCCTTGCCGGCTGTTGGAAGGAGGCCTCTGGCTCTTCACAGGCATAGGGCTGCTTGAGTGTCCTTAAGAACATGGCTATTGGCTTTCCCTCAGGTGACCAATCCAATGTAGAATGAGGTGGAAGATTCCATGTCTTTTATGATCTAGCCACGAAAGCTTCTATGGTATAACTAAGGAGTGTCTAAGTTGGTCCCTCTTTCTGCCAACACAAAAAGGGGCTAGGCTAATGTGTATATGATATATATCATATATATACTTTTATGATATATATATCATATATATATACTTTGGTATATATTTATATGTATACTTTTATTTACTTAGATTATCAAAAGTAGGATTTCTCATTTAACATTTCAATAGAAATGGTCTTATTACTTTTCTGATTGATTGTAGCAATTCTTTTATTAGCGAATAAAGGATAGGAGACCTTGCCTCACATGTAACCATATAGAACTATCTAGATCACTTCTATGTATGTATATACTCTATAGCTATGTATGGTACATGTAGGTAAAATGGGGATATGTCCTCCTTTTTTTTTTTTTAACAAAAAATAAACTATTTTATATATGTATAGCTTTGCAACTTAATTTTAAAATTTATACACCAGTATATAGTAAATGCATTTCCTTAATGGCATATTTAAGTTTCCATAATTAATCATATTGACTGAATGAGCACAACCATTTATAGATGTATCATCATTTATTTAAATCAGCTTTTGTTATTAGTGTAAGTTGGCTCCTATTTTTTCTAATATTCTATACAGACCAACATTAAATATTCTAAAATGTGCACTTTTGAGTACTGATATGATAATTCTTTTCTCACTTTATTTTATAGTAATTCACTTGAACCTAGGCTGAACTAAATAGGTTATAAGACTTCTTATCGGTCTCCCCTCTCTTGTCCCCTATTTTCAGAAGGGCTGAGTCTTTTGGGGACTCTGTGATATAGGCTGTGTTAGACTTCAGCTTTCTCTGCTGAAAGTTTATGATTCAGGTTTTTTGTTTGTTTGTTTCGTTTTGTTTTGTTTTCCCAGATATACAAACTCCTTCACCATTTGTTCATCTGTTTTACAACTTGAGAAATGTTGTTGTTGTCTCCTCTCCAAATCACTCCATATTTGAAGCAATGTCTTTCTCACATCTGCAGGTTCTTCTTGTCCACCTCCAGGGGTTCTTCCAGTGGTGGAAGCCCCGCCAGCAACCGAGTTTGACCAGCAACACAGTAAAACAAGTGAGGAAGTTCAGGGGCCTCCAGTAACTATCACCATAAGAAGACAAAGGGCTTAGAGTATGTCCTTTTCTCATCTTTATATACAGAATATGTATGAGGTAAGGGGTAAAATTATATATTTTAGCAATAATCACAAGTAGTAAGAAATCAAACTGAAATTTATTAATTTTTGTAGAAAATTTACACGCATATATGAAGATAGACTTTGTATAACAGGGCTGGTTAGATTAAAAAGAGTTTTTTTATGTGTGTGTTGTGGGGAGTGGGCAGTAGCTCAGAGCCATGTCCTAACTACACTCTTGCCTCATGTTGTACATGTTTGTGGTGAAAATGCAGATATTTTGGTGTATGATACTGAATGCATTTCCATGATATTATCAATATACTTTACATGATTAGAAGACTCTTCAGTACCATCTTCAGTACTGTTTAGGTGTTTTCTCATCATAGAGCTATATTTTTTTCACTAAAGACCACAAATTCTAAAACTTAATTAATCAATACCTCTGGCTAACCAAGATTTTGCCACATTTCCAGTGGTTTTGGAATCATTGCAGCTTAATTACTGATGTGTCTTGAGCTATGATTCATTGTAAAGTATTAAAACCAATAGATGGCCAAGAAGACCTGCCATTTAGTACAGGAGCTTCCTAGGAGTTAGGAGCTGTTGTGGGACTTTATGTAGATAAACCAGTGAGGCTGTTTAAGAGAAACTTGTTCTCAAAGTTTAGTAAAGGCTTTAGGCAGGAACTTGGCTGCTGATGGCAAATACACAAGTAGATGTAAATGTAATTCAACCATTAAAATCTAAACCCATAGAAGCGAGGAAATTCAGTTAAGGAAGGAAATGGGTTGTGCAGCGCTTTCTCCCACCGTGAGGCACAATGGGGAGTACTGAGGAACTGGAGACACCCTGTAGTGTGAGGCATTGAAGACATATCTCATGTTTCATACTTAAATCACAGATTTCAGAGCATTTGTGGATTTGAAGAGTCCTTGTACCATCTTTCGGGAGGTGATTAGAAAGAAACGTGTGTGTGTGTGTGTGTGTGTGTGTGTGTGTTATTACCACTAGGCTAGGAGTGGATATATAAGGATGGGTTTATATCGCATGAGAGAATTTTGGATTAGTAATCTGACACGTCAATGTCCTGGCTGAATATTCCTCCAGGATTTCATGCATTCGTGGTCCCTGGATCTCGGTTTAGGCAAAGCTATTGCACAAACAGAGACTTAGCGTAACCCAGCATGCTCTGTTCAGCTCGGATATACAGAATTTGATTTCTTATCAACATGAGAGTTATTTGGAACAATGAAAAATTGTTTTCCATTTCTACTTCTCTCTACTAAAAACTCAGAAACAACTTAGTAATACCTAGCTTACATATATTTTGTGGTTTCAAAGAAATATAATTTTAAATATGCATTCAAAAAGTGTTTTAATTTTGACATGCTTTTAAAATTATCTAATAAATACATTATATCATTGAAGAGTAATATCATCTTTGCAATGGGCAACCTGGAAGGAAGACTGCGTTGCCTGAAAATATAAGAATGTTGAGCAGGCACATGGAATGTGTGTCTGTGTACATAAAAACGTATGCATGTACACAAAAACGTATGCATGTACACGTACACAGTGGAGCAGTATTCAGAGATCTGGAATGTATCTGAACTACGCTCTAGAGAAATAACGTTTTAAGTGTCTTCTCTGCTTTTTTTCCTTTCAAACGAAATTTCTTCATACTGATTTGGGCATTCCACAATTCAATTGGAAATTAATCAGGATAAAAGGACCTAAAGTACAGGGAGAAGGATAGTTAACATGAACGATGATCTAGGAATGTTATTGATGTCATGTGAATAAACACATTTTTAGAAAGCCAAGGAGCTTCCACTGGCCACCACCACAATGTGAAAACATAGGGCTATACATATTTAAGTCTCAAAAATGACCTCACCCCTATCACTTACACTAAAAGAAAAATGTTTATAATAATACATATATGTGACTCCTGCATTCTAGTCAATAACAAGATTTATTGTTCCACTCTTCAGTCAATTTTAACCTCTCTGGGTCAACAAATCTTGATATTGATCTCAACAGAAGTCAATACCTGCTTATTACTTACCTCCACATTTAGACGCCTACCAACTATTCTAGTGGGCATTCCTTGACAGGCAAAAGTGAATACTTGCTGTCTACTTCCTATACAAGATACATTTTGGTGGGCTTCATATATAACATTACTTTTATAAGCCTACGTTCAGATTTTGTTATAAAACTAAATGAGGAAAAAAGATAGATAGGTTCCAATGCCTGTATTTATAAACTAGACAGAGGATTAGTAGTCCCTTATCATTGCCTAAATAATAAAATCATGACTTTTTTATATTAATTATTCTCTAGTCATTTCCTACATCAAAAATAATCAGAGTGTGATATTTTTCATTCACCAAAGAAAGAACACAAAAATATTTTAAAGATTGAAAACCTTAATATGAGAATATATAAAGGTTAAAATTCTAGACTATTTTAAATGTTTTCAAAGCCAAGAAAACCAGACTGGTCACACACACTTGTAAATCCCCCTAAATATCTGTCAAGTTCTAAAATCTAAACGCTGAAATGTTTGAGATGTGTAACTTCTACCCGAGTAAAAGATTCTAGGTTAGATAACTAAGCAGCTTCCGGGAAGGGATTTTTATTTGTTTCTTTGAATGTCTGACAACTAAAAAGAAATGAAGATCAAGGAAACAGCCTGGCCTAGACTCTTTAATGAATGTGAGACAAGTCACACCAAATGTAATTATTAAACTATCCCCCAAAGTTGTTTGTTCCACTTACGGATGTCGTCTTCATTCCATAAGACCTCTAGGTGTAAAGCACCAGCACCAGCCATACTGCTAACCTCACCTGTTGAAATATTAAAAAGGGGAAAAACACCAATATATATAAACCTAGGGGCAAACAAAGCAAAATACACTCAAGGCTGTAAGGAATTAATTTTTGAAATTCAATAAATAAACCTCCATTACATACATATGGCAAAATGCTAAATCTGCTGCCCTCAAAATACTTTGCCTTCTCTAGGTTGACTCACAAACATCATAAAGTCCACATTAAAAACCTATATCTTGCCACGGGCAAAATGCCAATAAATAATAACAAGGATAAGAGAAGAGAAGAAAAGACAAATTGAGCCAGGTAATACAGAACACTTTATCACCAGCCAAAGTTTGCTGCTGCACAGTTTTTTCTATTTTCCAGATAATATAATTGTGAATCAAATATGAAGAAACTGAAAAAAGAATATTAGGAGAAGAAAATACTTAAGGACTGAAATGTGTGTTAATTCACAATGCATATGAACTTTCGTAATATGAAAGCATGTCCTTCAATAACCACTACTAGCTTGTTAATCAATTTTTATAAGCATTGTCTAAGAAACTTATTTTAAAATCTGTGTCACTAATTTCATATTGTGCTTCCTGAATAATTTCATTAGCTTCTCCTACAAGTCTTAGTTTCTATTTGCCAAAATAACCCACACAAACATGAAAAAAACAGCAGTGAAAAAAAAATGAAGCTTCTTGTTTTACCAACTCCAAACACCTTTTTGAATATTTAATTTAATCGCTCCATTTGTGAGTTTAGACACAACTGTAAAGTCATCTTGTAGGTCCACTTCTCAATTCGTTCTCCCCTCACTTCCCAGACATCAGGAAAAACAGGATGTGTGCCCTGCCATTCAATTTTGCTAGGCTGGAATGTGAGAAGACTATGTGAACAGAACATACGTGAAATGACTATATTGTATAATGTTTCTAAAGCTAACTTGTTATAGATTTAGGAAAGATGAAAAAGAGAAATGATTAATCAAACTCAGCACTACTGACATTTTGGGCGGATAATTCTTCATTGGAGAGCATGGTATTCTCCTGTGCATTATAGAGTATCTAGCAGAATCCCAACTGTGACAACCAAAAATGTCTCCAGACATTGCCGAATGTCTCATGGAGGACAGAATTTTCATATCAAGATAGACTATTATAGTCGAGAAATATTGCAAACTCATCTAATGCTATACTCATGATAGACTGGCTAAATTGATGGTCATTTTGAATTAACATAGGCAAAAAAATTAAAAAATAATAAAAAAATAATGAAGCCATCCCTGCCAAAGTTGTTTACTCTGTTTATGAATTTAGTCCTAGTTCCATAATACCTCTAGGTGTCAAAAAGAATCATCGGCCTCCTATTAATTGGAAACACAGAATGGCAGCCCTTAAAAACTAAGCCTAAATAGAGATAGAAACTTTGAATTTTGGAGCTGGAAGAAAACTCAGAGAGCATCTATGCAAACATCCTCTTTTTGCAGATGAATAATGAATCTAGCAAGGACATGTGACTTGCCCAACATCACATAGTTATTCAGTGGTGGAGATAAAAATCCAAATCTCTGAACTCCAATTCCAGAGTCTTTCCTTTATATCAAACTGTAGAGCTGTTTACTATGGTAGGTTACAAGTTACACATATAACTCTTTCCAGGCTCCATTTATATATGTAAATTTGAAAGATGGTTGACAGTGTAGATAAAATTTACTTTAACATTTTAAACATGAGACCTTATGGCTTCGATTATCGTCTCAGATGATAATTTGTCTAGACTTGATCTCGTATGTGATTCTTTGTGGGCTTAACTTGAAATCCATTTTAAAGCACCTCGTTACTTTCTTTTGGAAAGTGTCATGGCATAGGTAATAAAATATTATTATTTTCACTTAAGTATTTCTTTATTTCCTAAAACATATCCTTTTCCAAAATCTCCCTTCAGATTTTCCCAATGCCACGATTCTCCTAGTTTAAAACTCACATTGACCTTTTACTTATTTCTTTTTAGTTCTAACTTGTTTCCAAATAATTTCTAAGTCCTATTGATTCCTTCTCTTCATAATATTTTTGAAAAACAATTATTTCTTTTTGTATCCATTGCCATCACACTGTTGAGGTTACTATTAGTATATATGTAGTGTAAGAAGCTATGCCAAATTTATTTTGCCATATTTAGCCTTTTTTCCATCTAGTACCCAATAATACTCAATGTCATTAACCTACCAATAAATATTCATTGAACAATTCCTGGGTCAAGACAGTATTCTAGGCATAAATGTTAGGTGGAAGTGGTGAGGTGGGTCATGGGGAGAGGGGTGTTTGTAGCTGAAGAAGTTTTAGATAGGGTCCTTACTTTTAGAATTTATATTTGAGTTGAAATGCACATTGCAGTAAACTAAAAGGCTTAGTGCACAAGTACACATACATGCAAATAAGTACATACAGAAACTTGACATTTTCCATTTCCAATTCCTGAGATGATTTATCCTCTCAATTCCAGTTTAAAGGTATACCTTAAGGATAGCTTGAAAAGACCTTAAAATTCCATTTGTGATAATCTCAACACTGTTCTTTCTCATATGTGCTTATTACAGCAACCAATTTCTCCTTGACAGCAACCAACATGCTGTAGTAGTGATGTCACCATCTGCTCTTTGCAGATTAGAAGGGCAATTATACATATGCTCTGGCTAACCAATGAATGTGTAGCTAAGGCCATTTTGAGGGGACCCTTCTAGTTATTCAGAAATTATTGGGACAGGACAATATTTTTTTTCAGGGCTATTTATTCACAAGCTACATCTCCATCAGTGTCCTATCTTCCGAGTGTCCTTTTTTGTCTTCATATTAGAGATGGAACCCAGGCCTTGAAATGTATAGTAGTAGGACTGAAATAAGGGAGACTGTGAGACTCTGATGATTCAACAGAACTGCTTCAGCTTGGCCGAAGCTCTAGAGAGTGATTTAGCATTCCTGTGTAATAGGTGTCCTTTCAGTTAAAATTATACCTTCTCTCTGTTTAAAAGATGGTTGGAATCGTCACTTCTGTGTACAAGACACATATTTTTTGTGGTCAGCTTTTCTAGGGACATCCCCTCTTGGCATCCACATTGTTATCATGGGGGCAACTATTTTTTACAATACGACTTTGTTGTGCCTGGGTCACAGTTGATTAGATCGGTAGTTTGAACCTTATCCAAACTGGGCCACTGAACCCCTTGCCCGAGATTTTGAATGTTAGAGTGAGAGTTTTGGCAACCTCTTTTGTACCTAAAGATGTTGAGTGTAAATAACCTGGTAGTTCCTCAGTGGCCAATTTTATGCCATGAAATGGAACCAATTGGTTTACACAAAGAGAAAGAAAAATGCAACAGATGAATAAAAAGGTATGTTGACTAAAGATAAAGAGAATCCTGACCCTATTGCATCCTCTGGTAGTTCCTGAACCCAACTGCATCATCGACCTCTCCTTGGATTCCATGGGATATCCTATCATTCTTCCAAAATATCCTCCTGTTTATGTGAGCTTTTCACGTTGTGTTTTTGTCACCTGAAATTAAAATATGTATCATGAATATATTCTGCTTTTACAAACCCATTGAAAGGGAAAAGTGGTAGTTTCAAATAGAAACCAGTCAGAGGACCACGAATGGTTAAACGGTCACACATCTTCATGCATGCACGCATATACCTTTACACAGATGATACAATATGTGAAGCTTAGACTCTATCTTATAAAAAAAAAGGCCTCAAATATGATAATTATTAAGAAGAGGCAAATTGGAGTTTACAATGTCATTATCCAGTTCAAAACTTTTAGTTTGATTCCATTATCGTTGGAGTGTACTCTTGAGCCTGGTGCTCCAGGCTTTTCACAAGCAGTCCCTAAGATACCTATAGCAGGACTCTTCACTGTTTCCACAAAATTTCTCCCTTCTTATTCTCGCCTAAATTCTTTTGCCATGTTTCCTGCCCTAGAGGCCCTGCCTCTTCCTCTATGCCCAATGAAATTCTTATTTATCTTTTAAGGCCACATTACTTCCTGAGTTCTTGAGCCCACAAAGGGCTCTTCATCCTATGAAATCTTTGACTCTTATTATTTTAATCACTTTCTTAACATTTACTATTTCTGCCATATATAGTTAATTAACTATTTCAGATATATAGGTTTTAATTCTTTCTGGGAGATTATATGTAAGCTCTTTTTTGTTAGAGACCATGTTTTTTACTTCTTTTTACTACACCCTGCTTCTGCCCTGAATCCACTGAATGTGAGAATTTGGTACAATGTTTTATTTAAATTAACACACACAAGAGTAAACTATGGTATATTCCCTAAGGCAACCAATTATAAATTTTGTTTAAAGGGGTACCAAAAAGTTAGATTAAAAGGTTTGTATTGGTAGAAGATAAAAAAGTTAAACCAGCAGCTGCTACAGATACAGAGACATTTAAGAAAGAATAATAGATATAAATCTTAATGGAAAAACACATGTAAGTAAATCAGAAGGCATGACAGTTTTTAAAGAGGAGAAAATAACCAAACTTTACTTAATATATTTATTTTCTTCCTAAACCATGAGAAGTATGTGCATTCTCTCATCCTCTAGACTATAAACTCCATGAGGCCAGTTATTACATCTGCTCTGTTCATTGTGGTAAAGGCAGTCTTTGGTTCCCAGTCTAGTGGGATTCAATTAACATTTCTATGAGTGAACCACCAATGCATAACCAGAATACATTTTGTAGTGAGTATTTCTGTAGAGGTCACATGCACTTTCTAGCATTTTCAGATTTTGTACCACATTTCTGCAGTGGCAACTAAGTACCGATTGACATAAATAAAGTATTAGAAATACCATTGATTAAATGTGTATAATTGGGAGTAAAATCTCTGTGCCACGGAGACTAAATTCACATTAGTTGCAGACAGGGAGACTGAGAGCTGCCATTAACAGGGGGATCTGATAAAAAGGAGTGACTAAACCAGCAAGGAATAGCACGGGACTGGACCAATGCAGATAAACAAGGACAAAGAGTACATAGAAGAGTGGCATAGAAAGGATTCGAACTAGAATGAGAGGGACATTCTCTAGCTTCTCTTACTTAAGGGCTCCATGAGTATCTTAGTAAGGAATGCGGGGTGGTTTATCAATGATCTTTCTCTGGATGTACTTCAGAAGCAAATGATCTCCAACTCTAAGTGGCTCGAGACCACAAAATTTGATCACGTTTCAGGTTGGCTGCAAGTCTACTGAGGTCATATTCCGCCTGCTCTTTTTCTGGAACACAGACCAATAGAGCAGCTGCTATCTGAGATCCTAAAAAATAATATTTCCAAATGTAGCAAATAAAAATACAAAACACCCAATTAAGTTTGAATTTCAGATAAACAGCAAATGATTTTTTTTTTTTTTAGTGTAAGTATATTCCATGCAACATTTGAGACATACTTATACCAGAAAAAATTTGTTGTTTATCTGATTCAAATTTTACTCGTGTCCTTTGTTTTTCCTGGAAAGTCTTTGCCAGGCTCATGAATGAAGAAAAAGAAAAGTAATGTGACCTCATGAAGTCTTTTAAATCTACTCAAGAGTGGCACTTGACACTTCCTCTCCTAATTCATTGACCAAAGAAGACAATGACTAAGTCTGACATCAATGGGGTAAGAGTTACAATTTTCTTTTAGAGACGGGCTTATCATGGAAGCAGTAGTAGTATTATAATGATGATACCATCTACTACAGTACTAAGCTTTTGCTTTTGCTTTTCAATGATTTTTTTCATTTCTGAAAAGGAGCTAAAACAACTCCTTTAGTTAGTATTAAGGAGAAAGAACTGGAACAGGAAGGCGCACCTGGCTTTTGCAGCCTCTGCCTCTCTGACCTCCCAGAGGAACAGCAGTTCTTGCAGCTCTGCTCCTAGTGGAGGCTACCACTTGAATTTGACAGTGAGGGGTCATTTCTGTTAGGGTCATTGTCTTGGTCTCCATTATTTTGGGGCAAGGCTCCTGATACCTGTGAATGAGCAGTGAACTCAGAATGAAAATCTGAGAGAGAGAAGGAAGTGGTTTTGCCAGCAGAGGATAACACACCTCTGAAGTGCTTATGTTTGCCTGTGGTCCATGGCCTACACACACACTGTAGGCTCTTCTTTGTAATTTTTTTGTTTTGTTTTGTTAAAGTCACTCTTTGTTCATATTTTGCTACTTTTCAAAGGATATTTCCCTAGATGCCAGATGGAGATGTGGGCTGATGACACTTAGGATTTTCCTGGTCCCTAAAACCCTCCTACTTTGGCCCAAAGTCTTAGTCATGCACCCTGAAAAATTAATTTCTAACTTTCCGTGTTCTTTTGTCTGTCTCAGAATTCATTGTTCACCTAGCAAAAAAATGTGAAAAATGCTCCCATTTGGTTTTCAAGGTGAATCATAATAGAACTAGATCCCTGAAATAGCCTGGACTATGATAAATACATATCATCTGCGTTGCTGGGTTTTTCTTTTCAGTTCAGGGCTGTTTCTAAATATTATTTGCCTACTAAATTATAATGTGCTTCATGTTCAGAGTTTGCCTAAACAGGACATTTGGCTAATGAAGTGAGATAATGGGGAATTAAATGGTTTTCAGTGAGAAGGGAACAACATTATTTACAGGGTATATTGCCGATTAAGGAAAAGAAAAGACTTTCTTTCCTCTCTCTTTTAAAAAGAGACAAGATGATAATTAAGTTCCTTAAACACAAAGTCATTTCCGACTCGTGGTATGGTGTGATCACATGGGATTTCCTAATTTAGCACCAACTACATGATAGTCCTTTCATATTGAATGTGCTGGTATAAAACGAAATTTACACACTGCCTGTCATGATTCTTGACAATTTGCATGAACCTCTAGGTGAAAGGTATGGTTCATCTGAAAGCATATGAGACTATTTAAAATTATATATATATATATAGATATATAATTTCCAATATATATATATATTGGAAACACGTCATTACAGTGCCATCAGCACCAAGAAAGAGAAATGAACTACATGACTTTTTATTTTAAGCACTGAAGATTGACAAAATGGTTTAAAATAATGTAGAAGAATTTCTGAATATTTAAAAAAATTATATACATAAACTACATGCACCAGCTCATAATTAAACTTACCTGACTCTACTACTTGTTTTAATTTTAACTATATAATATATTATTGATTTTCAGCTTTCTTTAAAATAGAAAATTATTGATAATATTCAGTTTTATACTTGTGTATATATTTTTTAAATAGCAAAAGTGAATTATTCTGTGGTTGAAAATGAAGAATCCAGAACTAGGAGGAGTGTTTTGAGATCATCTAGGTTCACGGTGGCAGAATCCAGTCCAGGCCCTGCCCCTCCCTGCTTCTTTGCCTCTGGCAGACATTGCCAGTCAAAGGAAGTCTTATATGAGGAACCAGGACCAAGAATCCAGTCCTTAACACAGCAGTTCAGGCAGTCACAAACAAGCAACTGATTTGAGTGGATAGATAAGATGGAACCATTTGTTGTTGCTGAGAATCTAGCTTCTTTATCTTACAGAAGAGGATACTGGGTTTTAGACAGGCTATGAAACTTGCCAAGATCGGGCAGAATTGGGACTGTGTTCATTTTGATTTATAAATCCAGTACCCATCCACTTTACCAGACTGTTTAAGCTATTTAATCTACCGCAAATACTTTAAAATGGCATTTTATTTTTCCTTAGCATTATTGATATAGAATGTTACATAATCATCTCTCAATAATATCAGAAGAGAAACAAAGGAGAAAATCATACTCTTATTTATCGCATAGAATTAGTGAAAAATGGAGCTGCAAAAAAAGCATAAAAATAGTATAGAGAAATATTATTTCATGAATAATTCAAGTTAATTTCAGCAGTGTTCTAAACACTTTATATTCTCAATTGTTTAAAAATATTTGCGGGAAGGGAGAGAACATTAGATCCAAAGCCTTGCAATGGCATATTCTGTCTTTAGAGGATTCAGTGTGGATATTCCCAAGTCTAAGACTGGTTTAATCAGTCATCTGCCATCAGATGATAAACTGATCTGCTGTAGAAGATACGGAGGGGACTAAGAACTAAGAGTTAGAGGGAACCCAATATTCCTGTTAAATGCCATAAGATGGGAAATCTGCATATTTGCTCTGTCTTCCTTGTCTCTGGAATGTCACATGCTAGGGAACAAACATCTCTTAGTGCAATTTGCGGTTTTGGGTCAAGTGGAGAGTATGCACAGAGAACAGTTTATTTCAGCAATATCTGTTTCTTGTCTTAGACGTACCTGTTTCAGAGTTTCAGCTTCAGGTAGGGACAGTTCAAGGCACAATTGGTATCTAAAGAGGTGAGTTTTCTGAGTTATTAGCTTGCTATTTTGTAACTTCCTTCCCGCCCTCTGCTGCTTCCTCTTGTCTCCCCAGTTCGGTAACACTCTTTGTTCCTCTGAAATATTCTCTGACATGAGCCTCAAAGACCTTGTGTATTAAAATTTGTTGTTAGGTAAAGATCATATATATGTGTGTGTATATATACACAAATATATAACAAAATACCATATAACAGTTGAACATGGATAGATCATCAAAAAATAACGCTAAATGAGAAAAATGATTTGGAGAATAGATTATGATACAGTTATGTAAATTAGCCCCCAAACAACACTAAATATATGCATCTTATAAACATTTAAACATGGTAAAAGTAAAAATAAAAATAGACTTGAATGATTCCTATAATAATCATAATAAATGTTGCCTATATGGAGGGAGGTAAGTCAGAGGGAAAAGCAGATTTCAGCTTTATCTGGAATGTTTAATTTCTTAAACTGTGAGAAATCTGAAGCAAAAATGGAAAATGTTAATATTTCTTAATTTTTGGTACTAGGTTGACAAATGTTTGTTTCATGATTATCTGCACTCTGGATAAGACACACAAGTTTTGAATAAAAGATACAAATTTAAAAAATGAAAAAAAAAAGGGGGAAAAATAAAATGTTATCTTCCATAGGAATATTTTTGCATTGTAATAGGCACAAAACCTAAGCCAAAGGAATCAAGGTTTTGTTTTGTTTTTTTAATCAGGGTTTCTTGTTTGTTTGTTTTGTTCTTTTTTTTTTTTTGGTTTGGTGATACAGATGTTTAGTGAGGCCTCTCTGGAATTCTGTCGCACACAAGATCCCATCTTCCTAGTTGACAAGGTGGTCAAGGATAAGCTTAAAGGTTGTCATTACGTGAGTCAGACAGCTTTGGTGGGCTTTAGGAAGAAATGGCCACAATGAGAGATTCAGTTATAAATGCAGAAATAAACTTTGTCTCCTGAAAAATAATTTTATTTATGATTGATCTTGATATGAAGAACTCTATAATTTTGTTTTCTGCTTGAAATAGTTGCTGTCCTCTCATTGACCCCTCCCCGAGAGGAAGTGTCTCTTTTTTGAGAGCTCCCTTCTGCTAACGTGATGTTCAGTCCCCCCAAAAGATCTTTCATCCTCCTTTCCAGGCCGTTGCCCAAGTACCGACTTAATTTCCAGCCAGGATCACTACTTCTCACAATCTCAAACACACTTTATGAACTACAAAGTGTGAAACAAAAGCGAAGACACATTACCTCTATGATCTCATCACCATCGCAAATTTATTTGGGACCAGGGAAACTGACATCAGGTATTCAGATTGTGGTGGAGCGCTTACAAAATGTGAGTTCATTGCTAGCGTTTACAGGCACATATTCTTAAACTCGTTTTGGTGATAACTGTCATAAAATGTCTAAATTTTTAAGTCAGGAAGTAAAATGGCCCCAAGAATAAGTCAGGGGAAAATAGTGAAAGGAACATGATGGTTTAAGTTTTGATTACTATATGACCAAAAATTTAAATGGGATAAACTCCAGCAATATTGCTCGCTGTAGGCTGACTAGCAAAGAAAAAGGACACCGGGTTCATGTATTCTGCGTTTGGTAGAAAGACTGCTGAAGTTAAAAAGAAATAGTGGAGTAGAATAACAGCCATAGAAGAAGTATAGGATGGAATTTTTTGTATTCCCTGACTCTGAAGGAAGGGTAACTGTCTCTCGTGCTTTGAGTGGATGCCACTTAGTAAGGCACCCTTGCAACTCCTCACGGTCACCCTCTGCACTGAGCATCATTGACCAAGTGACCACCGGGTTTGTGTACATGACCAAAGGACCGAGGAATATGGAAAACTGTAGATTGACCTCTGTTCTTGCTGTGCTTTGTAGCCTTTCTCACAAAATGTGTGACAAGCATTAGTAATGTAGATAAAATGGCCTTCCACCAAGAAAGAAGTAGGTCAAGAGTTAAGGAAATGAAACAGATTTAATACATTTGGTGTGTATACTTATTCCCCTTTAAATACAATATTTTAAAGAAAGATACAGAACAAAATATTTAAAAACAGACATTTTAAATTAACATAATAAGAAAACGAATCATAATGAAAAGTTGCGAGAAAAGACTTCTGCAAATGAGATACTGTAGTGTGTTTTCCCTCTAGACAGCAGTCTGAGGAAAAGAAAACTTTGCTTTTTAAGCTTAAGCCTTCATGGAATCAAGTTGTATAGGTGCTGGAAGCATTATGCCTTGATATATTTTGCCAAAGAAGTGATGTTTCACTCTGTACTAAAGAAAACCTCATTCTCTCTCTCTCTCTCTCTCTCTCTCTCCTTCTCTCTCTCTCTCTCCCCCCCATTCCCTCCCCCTCACCACACACACATACGCACACACACAAATCACACCTCTATTCAAAGCCCAAGTTGTCATCAGAAGGGAAAAGGTTGGGGTTCATTTATCATGTGCATTTCTATGGCTACAGAGATAATTGGGTTGATTCTTCTAGCCTTCGATTCTCTCGCATTTTAATTGAAAAGCCTCCAGAGTATTAGAAGCACAGAGCTGGCCAGAGATTTGAGGAGACTTCACTTAGGCAGCAGTGGACCAAAATGACAACCAGAAGACAGGCTAAACAATTTGTGGACCAGGAATCTGTTATATTACTGCCAAACTTATAGGCAAGGG
>NW_006442103.1:2221527-2233054 GCF_000325575.1 Pteropus alecto | reverse complement strand
GAGTCTGTGCATTCTATACTTATTTTTCGCTTGGAAATACTTAGGGGTTTCATTTCTGGCTACATTTAATTCAACATTTTTTATCACAACATTTCTGTCAGGTTGAGTATCTGATGTCATGACTGCTATCAGCCTGCAGAATTTAAACAGTCTGGTGGATTAAAATAAAGGGCTCAAGAGCAAATGGCGTTGGAGGCAGCAGAGGACAAGTTCTGGGTAGTGTTAAGATAAGCATACATTTAACATTGTTTTTATTTTCATCATTGAACACATCCCTATTAAAACTTTGCAGGTTCAATTGGTCAAGTTTTATGATTGAGTGGACTCTCTGAGCATGCTCAAAGTGTGCTTAGAAGATTAATTTATAAGCTTCTAACCATGAATCTTCAAAGTTTATTCTATGTGCTGTTTGCATAATGCACTTTTGTAGAGCTAAAGCGCTATCTATAAAGGGATTATTTTCATATTCAACCCATTAAAAATCTAGCTCAATTCACAGATCCCATTCTGTGTTTATGCCTGAAATAACAGGTGAAAAGTACCTCATTACAAGTGTCCATGAAGCAAACATAAGAACGCCAAATGTTTGGGGAGAGAATGTACCCCTGCTGAAATTAATTCCCCAATGGTTTTATTAAAGTCTGCAAATTGCATTATTTTCCCATCATATTTGAAATATTGCCCTCCCCTAATGCCCGCTCTAACCCATGCCATGTCATCTTCCCTGGAGTGTCTAGACATGGTGTCTTAGATTTATGTGTATGATCTCAGTGTGTTACAACATCACTCCTGACTAATGCATTATTACAATGCTTACAGATATTCCCAAGTGCCACTGTATTGATTAGAAAATCACCAATCTGCATATGCACACCATCTGTGCTGTGGAGAAGCAAAAAAAATGCAGGATAACATTTGCCTTATTCGAAGGAAGGTTCAGAAACCACTAATAGAACGAAGAGGGAATTCTCTATTACAAGGAAGGGATTTAGCTTTTTAGAATTTTTTTTTAAAAATGCACAATATGAATTTTTATAGAACTATACAGCCTCAACTTAGAGCGCTTAAAACTACTCTTCCCTCTCCCCTTTTAGCTAGATGGAAAGCCCAGGTCTCAGCATGCAAACAGCATGCTTAACCATTTAGATCCTGAAAATGATACCGTATCAGGACCACTGGTGCTATGAAATTGATAAATCTCAGTTCAACTGCAGCAGCCCTTTGGTAGAAAAGCTGCCTGTAGTGAGCAGTCGGTTGTGTCTCCGTGGAAAGGCCGAACACGTGCCTGCAAAAGATGAATGAGGCACTCACCTACAGGGCTGAAATGCTTTTAAAGGACAGGAATCTGTTTATCTTTGATTGATTGTTCAGTCTGATACTTTCCTTTATAAAGTTTATTGACTACAAGAACATAAATCAAAGAAAAACAAATCACAGGTTCAATTTTGGGGGCATTGACATCCTGCCATCTCTGCAGCAACTGCTCATACAAGTCAAGGGGCAGGAAGAAGGATGCCAGTAACTAGGGGGAAACCACATGATGGAAATGGTCACGAGGAAGGTTCTTCTCGTATTATTCTCCTAAAGGCTCTTTAGATGGTGAATGTCTTGATACATACACTGCAATGCCAGGAATTTAGGCAGCTGTTGAAAAGTGAACAGTCGAAAAAATAAGAAAAGTATTTTCTTTCGACAACTAATCACAAGCAAGTGACGCTCAAATTCACCATTTTTTAATGTCCCCTATTATTCATCACTCTGTCTCCTGTCCTATTCATTTGAGTACATTTATTTTATTCCCTCTCATTCTCAAGAAAAAAATTGAAAATTTTAACACAAAAACTATAACAACTCTTGAGTGAACTGAGGGACAGCAGCAGGAGGCGCTAATCACATTGCCACTCAGTCCTGCCTCATCCAACCTAGGGAGTTATTGCTTTGCCATTTTCGACTTTAAGGAACTCTTGTCTCAGGATTGTGGGATAAACTGTAACCATGGTATAACCCAGATGAGTTTGTGCCAGTGACCCTAATGAAGCGTCATGTGTCTCCTTCTAAACTAAACGCACAGGGACTGGAATTCCTGTTTGTGTAGATGTGTGGCTCTCTCCATGGTTCAGTTAGACCAATAACCAGTTTCCCGCTATGAGGGGTTAACAGAGGCACTCTCAGGATTTTTTCCTTTGGAATATCCCTGACTTAAAAAGTAATTGCATTCTTCACTCCCTAGGTATTTTTCAAGAGTGTTGTTTTCAATAGTTTTTGCTTTTTAGTAAGCTGGAAATTACTTATAGGACACTTCAAGGTTTAGGGTAATGTTGTCTTTGGGTTCCAGAGCCTGTTTCTGAACACATTTTCTGTATTTCATGGAAAATAAGCTGATGAGGGCAAGGGAGGACATAAGCCATTCCTCTCCAAGTGAGTGTCTGTAAGAATTTCCACCTACCACCCAGGCAACAGTAATCATGGTATAATAACTGAGCCATGGAAAGTAATGCTAGCCGAACTGACAGTGGCTATAGAAAATCCAGGGAAGTAGTTTACTTCTCGGAAGAGTATAAAACATGCCGTTGCTTCTTCTCTGCAGGAACTTGAAGCACCTCGCAAAGTCTTCCCAAGAGCAAATACCACTTTGCAGTGGTCACCACTGGCAGAGCCACTAATGAGGCCTGATTAAAGCGACAGGGTCTGCCTGTGCACATTAGCATCTCTAAGTTATCCCAATTAAGGAACAAGATACAGCAGGGTGGGCATTGTTTGGATACTAGTGCCCTGCTTGGGTGTGCTTCGAGGAACAAGGCCAAAGGCTGAGTGCCTCCAACCACCAAATGTGTGACCTAATTGCTAATTGATGCACAACCTTAGGCAGCCTGCTGCTTCTTAATGATATTTGAGACAGTTTGGGGTCCTAAAACAACAAGCTTATTTTGGAACAAAGCCAACAATTTATCTTAATTTGTTGGTGTTTTACCCTTTCAGGAAAAAAAAAAACCATATTGCAGGATGGGAATAAGAAATACTAGACACTAAGCTGTGAGCAAAAGAGGCCCCATTGTGGTTAATAGGTAGAGTCTAGGCGATGGGTGTGTGAAGTAACATTAGAGAAGATAGTTTTGGAGCATCAAGAGATAAGGAAAAAATAGAGAAATGTGTAGCACATTATAGTTTAAAGATGAGATCACAGCAAGAACCTTTAAAAATTTATAGAATTTATCTCAGAACCCACTGCCAAAATAACATTCGCCACAGTCTACTTCTGGTCCTCCTATTTTCAGAGAACTGTGGAATGAATAGAGAAATTTTAGATGAGTTGCAACAGTTGAATAAAGAGGGTTAATTTTAAAAAGATAAAAATGGAGAAGGGCTGAAATTTTTTATTCATTACTTTATTCATTCATTTAACATTGTTTAACTGCCTCCTATACTCCTTTGTATGTTGTATCAGTTTTAGAATTATCTTGTCAATTTCCACAAAAGAATGTCCTGTAACTTTAATTGGGTTTGCAGAGAATTTATTGATCAAATAGAGAATCACTGTCTTTAAAACATCTAGCTATCCAACTCACGAATATGATTTATCTTTCATTTATTTAGGTCTTTTTCATTCTTTCTCAGTATTTATTTAATGGCTTTCTATGTAGAAGTCTGGCACGTCATTTACTAGATTGATTCATACACTTCTGACTTCTTATGCTTTTGAAAATGGAATTATTTAAAAATTTTTATTTTCTGATAGTTTGTTGCTAGTGTAGAGATATCCAACTTTGCGTATTAGCCGGTATACAGTAACCTTGCTAAATTCAATTCTTATAATTTGTAAATTCTTTTAGATCTTTTTCATACACCATCATGTCCTCTGGGAGCAATAAAATTTTATTTCTTCTTTTTCAAATCTAATATCTTTTATTTGATTTTCTTGCTGTATTTCACTGGCTAGGACCTCTAGATTGATATTAAATAGATAAGGTGATATTCAGCATCTTTATCTATGATTATTATCAGGGCAATTTTTTTCAATAATTCATCAAGTTTGATATTTCCTGTAAATACTATTTATTAGATTAAGAGAGGGCATTTTGTTTCTAATTTATAACTTTTTAAAACCATGAATAGATATTCACTTCTATTAATTTTTTTTACATCTATTAAGATGTTCATGATTGTTCTATCTTTCCTTTTAATAAGGTGAGTTATGTTTATGGTTTTTACTATTAAATTCACACTCACATGCCTGGTTAGAATGAACGATCCTTTTTATATACTGCCGGGTTCAATTAGCTAATAATTTGCTTAAAAATCTTTTGCAATATGTTATTAGAGAGCTGGGTCTCCATTATTCTTTCTTGTAATCAGATTGTATTATCAATTCTATCTTGTTTCATAAAATTATCTGCCAAGTATTTCCTCTTTCTTGGAACAGTTTGTGTACGACGGTGTTGTTTCCTCCTCTTTTTAAAATCTGACTTCTGTTGCCCCCAGCTCTGAGCACACATGCGCGGAGACGACCGGGTATCTCTATGGACCTCAGCGTTAATACGGTTGACATGTTGCTTTCACCTCCTCACCCTCACTGCGTTTGTTTCTCTAGCCTAGTGTAAATCAATGAATGCAAATAAGTCTTGGGAATAAGAGGGATTTTGTTCAATATAGCACATTAGACATATTCAAGTATAGTACTATATTCTTTGAATTCCTTGGTATTTTTAATCAATACCACATAATTTAGTACATTTTTTGTCTTATATTAGTTAATCTTTACTTTCTAATGTATGCTGGTCTTTTTCAAGACTGGATTGAAACTTGCTTGAGAATAGAAGCATTATCACATCTTTTGCTTAAATTATTATATATACACAGTTGAAGACATCTATCTGTCTACTCAGTATTTATCATAATAATGATTTGGTTTTCATCTTTCACATGCATGTTTTCATATGCTCTCATTGTAGAGTGTGTATAAAAAGGCATATGCTCTATTATATTTGTGTGTATAAAAAAAGGAATATAGTCTTGGTTTTCATAATTTCAAACATTATATAAAAGGTATTATGCTATGCATGTTATTTTACTAAGACAATTTTATTTTCCTCCAAATTTTATTACAAAGCACAGCTGCAGTCTGACTACTTTGGACCACTTTTACTGCCACCATGTTGGTTTAAAACAAGATCATATGTCATCTGGATTATTGCAACAGTTTTTGAGCTGGTTACCCTTCTGCTTTTGTCCCATACCTCTATAGTTTTTACTTAAATTTTTTTAATTAAAAAATGTTTAAAATAATTTTATTTTTTAATTACAGTTGGCACGTAATATTATATTAGTTTCAGGTGTACAATATATTGATTAGACACTTATATAACATATGAAGTGATCACCCAGATAAATCTAGTACCCAACTGACACCATACAGTTATTACAATATTGTTGACTATATTTCTTACGCTGTACTATATATCCCCATGACTATTTTGTAACTGCTGTTTGTACTTCTTAATCCCTTCTTCTTTTTCACCCACTCCCCTCAACACTCCTCCCATCTGGCAACCTTCAAAATGTTCTCTATATTTGTGAGATTGTTTCTGTTTCGTTCGTTTATTTTGTTCCTTAGATTCCACATGTAGAGTGAAATTATACAGCATTTATCTTTCTCTGTCTGACTTACCCCACTCAGCACAATACCCTCTAGGCCCATCCATGTTGCAGATGGCAAGATTTCATGTATGTATGTATGTATGTATGTATGTATGTATGTATGTATGTATGTTTGTTTGTTTGTTTGTTTATTATGGCTACATAATATTCCATTGCATATATGTACCACCTCTTCTTTACCCATTCATCTATTGATGGACACTTAGGTTGCCTCCATATCTTGGCTATTGTAAATAATGCTGCAATGAACATATGGATGCACATGTCCCTTCAAAGTATTATTTTGGGTTTCTTTGGGTAAATGCTCAGAAGTGAAATTACTGGGTCTTTCTCTGTCTCTTGTTATAACTTTTATTTTAAAGTCTATTTTGTCTGCTGTTAGTATCACTACACAGGCTTTATTATTATTATTATTATTCCAATTTTCATGAAATACCTTGTTCTATCTCTTTACTTTCAGTTTCTGTGTGTCTTTTCATCTGGAGTGAGTCTCTTGTAGGCAGCACATATAAAGCTCTTGTTCTCTCATCCATTCAGCCACACTATTTTTTGACTAACATTTATTCCATTTACATTTGAAGTAATTGTTGATAGATATGTACTTATTGCCATTTTATTATTTGTATTTTTGATACTTTTTTCCCCTTCTTTTTAAAGAAGTCTCTCTAACATTTCTTGTAATACTGGTTTGGTGGTGATAAACTCCTTTAGCTTTTCCTGTCTAGAAAGCTCTTTATCTGTCTTTCGATCCTCAATGATAGCTTTGCTGGTAGAGTAATTTTGGTTGTAGGTCCGTCCTTACTTTTCATCACTTTGAATATTTCCTGCCAATCTCTTCTGGCCTGCAAAGTTTCTTTTAAGAAATCAGCTGATAGTGTTATGGGAACTCCCTCATAAGTAGCTAACTGCTTTTCTCTTGCTTCTTTTAAGATTCTCTGTCTTTAACCTTTGATATTCTAATTATGATGTGTCTTGGTATGGGCCTTTTAGGATTCATCTCGTTTGGGACTTTCTATGTTTCCTGGACTTACATGTCTATTCCCTTCGCCAGGTTAAGGAAGTTTTCCATCATTATTTCTTCAAATAGGTTCTCAATTCCCTGCTGTCTCTCTTCTCTTTCTGGTACCCCTATGACGTGAATGTGGGTATGCTCGCTGTCATCCCAGAAGCCCCTGAAACTATCTTCATTTTTTTTTTTATTATTCTTTATTTCTTGTTGTTGCTCTGATTGGGTGTTTTCTGCTACCTTATCTTGTAAATCATTAGTTCAATCCTCTGCTTCATCTACTCTACTGTTGATTCCCTCTAATACATTCTTCATTTCAGTTTTGTTTTCATTATTTCTGACTGGTTCTTTTCAAGTTTTCTATTTCCAATTTTATGTTTTCTATATCTTTGTTAAAGTTCTCACTGAGTTTATCTACTTTTCCCCTAAGTCCACTGAACATTCTTAAAACTAGTGTTTTGAACTCTGCATCTGGTAGATTGCTTGTCTCCATTTCATTTAATTCTTTTTCTGGAGCTTTGTTCTGTTCTTTTATTTGGGATATGTTTCTTTGTCTCCTCATTTTGACTGCTTCCCTGTGTTTGTTTCTATGTATTAGGTAGAGCTGCTATGTCTCCCGATCTTAGTAGAATGGCTTGTATTGTAGGTATTCTGTGGGCCCCACGGGTACAGTCTTCCTGATCACCTGAGCCGGGTTGTCTAGGTGTGTTTCTTGTGTGGGTTGTGTGTGACCGCCCATTGTAATTTAGTCTTGGCTGCTGTTTGCACATCAGTGGGAGGGATTGACCCTTAGGCTGATAGGTTCTGAGTTTGGGCTGGTCAGTAAGAGGTGCGGGGCATATCGAGATCAGATGCTATTAGTTTGGGGTTTGTGAATATTTGAGAGATTTTAGGAAAGTCTACAGCAGGATTCGAGGCAGATCATTTGTATGAAAGCTACTGGAAGTGGCTTGGGTAGTTCTGGAAGTTAGGTGGGACAGGGTCTTAAGGAATCACTAGGGCAGGGCAGTGTTAGTCCAGTTGATGGAGACTCAGATATGGTGGCCACTTGTGTCTGCACGCTGGGAGTGCAGAGGACTCATAAGGAAATAATGGCTTCTGCCAGCACTTCTGTTTAAAAGAAAGCTTCCCCTCGCCCTTACCATGAAGCCAGATAATCCATTCCTCTATGTACGTCTGTGGCACCTTTCAAGTTGCTACCCCAGCACTGGAGCTCAGAGCAAGTGAATCCATAAGTGAGTAAATTCATGCATGGGCCCTTGAAGAATGCCTGGGATTTCAGTAGTCCTCCGTTTTACTCAGCCGCAATCTCTGCTGGTTTTCACAGCCAGAAGTTTTGGGAACTTCTCTTCCCAGCACTGGAATCCTGAGATAGGGAGCCCAGTTATGGGGGCAGGACCCCTTGCTCCTCTGGGGGGATCTCCACAGCCCAGATATCCCTGCCGATTCTTAAGTGCTGCACATGGGTATGGGACCAGCCTGTTCTGCATCTCTGCCTCTTCTACAAGTGTCAGGGTGGCTTTTCCAATTTAGTCTTAGTTGTAGGACTTCTGCTCTACTAGACTTCTGGCAATTCTCAACGATGGTTGTTCTGTCATTTAGTGGTAATTTTGACATGGTCTTAAGAGTTGGTGAGCACGACATTTACCTACTCTGCCATCTTGACCAGAAATCCTTTTTTATTATTAATTTAGAAGCTTTGTGATGCTTTTAACTGGAAATAGCTAATTTCCCAAACCTCCAAAGGCTCCTTTCTTTCTCATTCACAATCTAGAAACTCTTACTCTGTAAACCCCTTTATTGCTCTCCTCCTCATTCACACTGCATGAGGCACAAGGCCTCCTTAATATTCCTCAAACTCTCTATATTGGCCTTTTCACTTCCTGTTCCTTTTGCCTGTAACTTGTTTCCCCCAGAAGACCACATGGCTCACTAGTTCGAGTATTCCAGGTCTTTCTCAGTGAGGCTGTCTTTGACTAGCCTAGTTACGATCTTACGATCCCTGATGCCTCACCCGCTCTGCTCACATTAGTACTCCCTATCCTTCTCATCCTTAGCATCATTGGACAAACTGTTCTAGAGTCACATGTATTTGTTGATACTTTGTTGGTTTGTTGATTGGTTGGTTGTTTCCCTCCTCTAAGGGAATTTGAGTTAGTCTTGTAAAAGCAGAGGTTTTTGTTTTGTTGACACTATACTTCAAGCACCTAAAACAATGCCTACAGTATAATAGCTTTTCAATAAGTACTAATTGTCAGGACATTCAGAGAATGTATTCTGTAGGTTGCTTTATTTCTTCAACCTCATATTTCTGTTACATGTACCTGAAGATACATATAAGTCTATTTATTCACTTTAACTAATGATGTGTACTATTACATTGTATGAATATACAAGAATTCATTAATCTGGTTTCCTTTTGATAGATATTTAGTTTGTTTGAAAACTGTGTATTGCTCTGCACATTTTAAAGTTAATTCCTTTTTTTTAAATACAAAGGTAAGAATTGCAAAGGATACATGTGTCAGAATATTCTATATAGTATTTGTGCTTTAAATGTATTTTGGTCAAAACCTTACAGCAGATTTAGCTGATTTATATGAAATGTTTATCATTTAACTAAAATGGCAAACTGGTCTTCATTGCCAGTTATCAGACTTAATTTCCATCAGAAATATGATTTTATTTTTCAATTCAAATAAAAGTGCTTTATACTTATCTCCATGACAACCAATTCACTTTTAAATTCTATTTCTAAGATAGCTGGAAAGAAAGAAGGATAGATAAAAAGATAAAGACATGTAGCTTTGCCTTGTTTTTGTCACATGGACGAAATTAGGCACCACACCCTTCATTGTTTATTAGCCAAGCTTACTGCTTGCAGTCCTGGGACTCTTCCTCATGAGCTAAGCATTCTTGAAATGTCTCTTCGGCACCCAGAGGTATTTTCAGATCTAGGGGCAGCCCACCACTGTAAGATTCAAAGAAGAGAGAGGTATTTCTTTCTTTTTGAAAAGGATAAATATGAAGGAGTGTGGGGGTAGTTAAAGAGAATAGGTAGATATTTCTCGTAAGGACTCAATTAAAAAATTGAAGATCTAAATGATGGCTCCAATAAAACCATCTATGCCCTCACATTCATTATGTATCCCCAGCTGTATGAATACACCAATAGGAAGAAAACCGCTCTGCTATATATACTTTGAAGTGAATACTTGGGTAAAAAGTTACAGCACATCTTCAACTCTGTTAAATATTATTAAGTAATTTTTCAGAATGTTTAACCCAATTTTCACTCTATAATTAGAGCACGAAAATCACCATTGTTCCACGTCCTCTTCTACACTGTCGGATTTTTAAATTTTAAATCTTACAGTGTATGTACAATTTTACACATTGTAATTTAAATTTATATTTCTCTCATAAATTCTGAAGTTGAGTTTCTTTTAATATGTTTAAGGCCATTAGGATCACCTATTCTGCAAATTGACAGTTCATGTTCTTTGCCAAATTATTTTAAATTTTTTGCTTTTTATTTCTTGATTTATTGTAGTGTTTTATACATCCTCAATGTTAACCTTTATCTGTTAATATATGTTGTAAAATTTTTCTCTCAGACTATGGCTATTTTCTTTTTCAAGGACAACCTTTACATTAGAACAATTTCAGATTTACAAGAAAGTTGCAAAAGATAGCCCAGAAAACTTTTGTATAACCCACACTCAGTTTCCTTTATTACATATTTACATCTTATATTAGTATGGTACACTTGTTCCAGTTAATGAACCAATATTACATACTATTAAGTTCTGTTCTTTATTCATATTTCCTTATCTAATGTCTTTTAATTTTTTGTTCTAGGATCTTATCTAGGATATCACATTAATTTAGTCATCTCTTCTGCTTAGGCTCTTCTTGGCTATGGCAGTTTCTCTTTTTTCTTTGTTTTTGATGACCTTAATAATTTTGAGGAATATCGATCCAGGATTCCTCAACTGGAATTTGTGTGATGTTTTTCTCATGGTGATACTGAGGTTAAGGATTTTGGGGAAGAAAATCACAGATGAAAAGTGCCCTGCTCATCACATCCTATGAAGGGTACATGCTATCAACACGACTTATAACCATTGATATTAACATCAATTACCTGACTGAAGCAGTATTTGTTAGGTTTCTCTCTTGTAAAGTAATTTTAAAAAAATTATTTATTATTATTATTTATGCCTACAGCACCTAGTCTTCCTAGGTGGTCTGTCATCCAAATAGTAAACATATCTGACCATGTTTAGCTTCCGAGATTAGACATCGGGCTTGTTCAGGGTGGCATGACCATAGACCATGAACTGTGGCTCCACTAGGGTGCGAACCCAGGACCTTCTGCGTGTAAAGAAGACATGCTAACTGCTATACTATGGAACCATGTCCAGTATTTTATTTTTTCTCCTTTTCCATACTGTACATTTGGAAATGAATTCACTACAGGCAGTCCACACTTAAGTAATGAGAAGTTCTATTCCATCTCTTTAAAGAAGGAATTTATATATAAATTATTTGGATGGAAGATTTGTCTATTCTACCCCATTTATTTATATAATCATTTATTTGTAGCAGTATGGCTTTACAAATATTTATTTTGTACTTTAGATTATAATCCAGTACAACTTTATTTATTTTGTTGCTTAAATTGTTCCAACTTTAGCTATGGCTATCCATTTCATTTCACTTGAAGATTTTTATTTTAAACATTTGAAAAAAGAAATTCTATCCAATCCTGTCTTCTTTTAAATATATAGTATATTTCCAATTCAAATATGAATTAGGAAATTATTAATTTCAGCTTGAATTTTTGTGTATAATGTGCAGCAG
>NW_006442103.1:2107271-2221517 GCF_000325575.1 Pteropus alecto | reverse complement strand
AAATTTTTTCTATATTATATATTTTGCAGACTATTTTTTGTTATTTATTTGTAATGTTGCCACAGATATATATAAATTTTGTATATATATATATATGGTTCTGTTTCTGGGCTCTTTCCTTTTCAATTTGTCTATTTCTCTATAATTGTATCGATATTATAGATATATGATAAGTTTGTTTGCAGTGAGCAAGTACCCATATTTTATTCTTCTTCAGAACTGTCTTAGCTATTCTTGACCCTTTTCTCACACACATGAATTTTAGCAATAGCTTGTCAAATTCCACAAGATTCTTTGTTAGGAAATTGATTTGAAAGTATTGATTTCTTCCTTTTTTTTCTCTTTCTGAATGAAACCCTTTATTTTCACTAAATATTATCATCGGTCATGAGTACATAGAGGAATACTTTTTGTAATATTTACTTTTGTTTGTTAATTTAGAGCAACTCTTCAGATTTGTGTTCATTTTAGAATTCAATATAGGTTGATATTTGATTGTACTAAAAGCATTTTTTAAATTTCCTATGCAAATAAATGCTGAAAGAAATAACGTAATATCCCTAATAACAAACTATTAACATGAAAAGTTAATTTTGTTATTTACTTTTTTCTCATCGTCTTCTTGTATATAGTACACAATTGAGCTTGGCACTCCTTTGCCTACTGTGGCATACTATTTAATTACCTACCCAAATTATAAACACTCAGAATCTTATGTTTATTTAAGATTGATAACATCATTATAATAAATAATTATGGGCTTTTTCTTAATCTAGAGCTCTTTTTGATCATGACAAGACTAAAGATACTGGCCTTCCCAGTCAAGGATTGGACTTCCAATTGAGAGAAAACCTCTATGTTCTTAATGCTTCTGCTGGTGAATGATGGCAAGCCAGGCAGGTTATTACTCTTCAGATGGCGATAGTGATGAAGTTGGGGTGATTCCCAGCAAATGCAGGTAAATATAAGTCTGTTACAGTATTATTACTTGAAAGTTGGGCAACGTAAACAAATAAATGTTATTCCTTTAAATTTATTTTATTGGGCTGATGATTTTATGCTTGGTTTTCCAATCATGTTTCACAACCATTTAATTTTACCTTATACTGTAACCAATAACTAGAGAATATGATGCCCCCCAAGCAGAAATTTCTCTAAAGCTCCTACTCGTTGCTAGAAACAAAACTGTGTTATAAGTCACTGTGCCATATGACTATGCTAGTGGAAGGAGAATTAAAAGCCTCTGTAATTTTCCCATGTAGGTGATTATAAAACCTAAATTTTCAAGGCTTTCGATTGTGTAAATTACCTCCTTTAGACAAAAAAAAGAAAAAGAAAACATTGTAAATAAATGTAAAATGTTTAGAAATATCTGGTGATATGCTTCACATCTCTTAATTTAGAAGTGTCAGTGCATTTGAATTTTGTATATTGACTTTATATGCAGGAACCTGGATGAATTTCATTTTAGTCTAATAGTTTAATTTATCTAAAATTACTTGCAAATGCAATCACGTTATTTATGCATAATGACAGTTTGGTCTCTTCCATTCTAATGAACATATACTATTGTTTTCCTGTTTTGTTGCACAAACTAGATATGCAACTAGTTTCATATGAACTATGGTATGTAGTTTCCAAGTATTTGAAGATTTAAGAAGTTCTGTTACTAATTTCTAAGTTAATTCCATTATGATGAGAGACATAACCTTTATTATTTTACTCTTTTAATAATTGAGACTTATTTTATGGCCCAACATATGTTCTATCTTGGGGAATATTCTATATGCTCCTGAAAAGAATCTGTACTTACCAGCTGTTGGAATAGTGTTCTATTAATGTCAGGTAAGTTGTTTGATAATATTTTAAATCATTTATATTTCTATTGATTTTATGTCTATTTCTTTTATCAGTTGCCAAGTATGGATGTTACTAGGCTTAGTGTGGTGCTGTTAGTATTCTTTAGAAATGTTAATTTCAGATGTTTTGTATTTCATCTCTAGTAACTCCTTCAGGTCTTTGTAAAATTGTCTAGTTTGCTCCACACTATGATCATTTTTTTTCTTTAATTCAGTACACTTCTCAACATCTTTTTTGATACTTCCATTATTTCTGTCATTTCTGATTATGCTTTTATTAATTGATGTCTTTCCTGGTTATAGGTCGAATTTTCCTGCAAATTCCTTATGTCTAGTAACATTTTATTGCAAGTCAGAGAATATGAATCTCACATTTTTTAGTGCTAGATATGGCATTTCTTTTAAGTCAAGTATTTCTGTTTAGTCAAGTTACTTAAGAATCAGTTTGACCCTTTTGAGTCTTGTTTTTAGAATTTTAGGGTAGATGTAGAGTAGAATTTATTCTAGGCCAAGTTTAGCCCTGCTAATAAGTTGTCACCTTTCTGAGTTCCCTGATGGATGTCCTTTATAGTCAATGAGTTTACCCCAACTTGGCTTGTGGAGACTTGAATGATTTCTTGGTTTGTGTGAGCTTTGGGAATTGCTTGTTTTGTAGTTACCTTGTAATTGTTCTTTTTCTAAAAGTTGCTTTTTATTTGACTTCATAGAGTTTCTACATAGGTGCGTGCAGGTTAGTAGTCATTAAAATTCTCAAGAGGACTCTATGCAGATTTCTGAAGCTTTTCATATTATCTCTCCTCTTTTTTGTACTCTGCTTTGAAAATTCTAGTCTCCTTGACCTCCCCAAAAGCTAATCTCCATCTTCTCATTTTGTTGAGACCCCCGGTGTCTTATTAGGCTCTCCCTTCCTTCACCATGGTCTGGAAACTATCTCCAGGCAGTAACTTGGAGTGATCACAATCTCATTTTATTTATTTATTTTCTCTTTTCTCAGGAATCATAGTCCTGTGATGCTAAGTTTCTAAAAAATGTTGTTTCATATATTTCGTTCAGTTTTCTAGTCATTTATGATGAGAGGTTAAGTTTAGACTCACTTCCTTTCCTATGGCTAGAAGTAGAAGGCCACCTCGTATAGTTTAAAATTAATTTTTTTTCTTAATTGATATTGGCCTCTTGGACAATTTAGATGTGTTTTTCTCATCACAGCCTTAGTTTGGATTATATAACTCTTAATAAAAAAAAGGTTACTTTTAGCTAAAAATCTTAATGTGTTTTGTCAGATTTTTTTTTCTGTTGTGGATTTGTGAGTAAGTCTAACAAGGCTCTTATCTAGGGAAGCTGAGTAGCGTCTATTGTGGGTATATTTTAGGTGATTTCCAAGATTCTGTTTTAATTGGATGTTTATAGATTATCATATAAATAGTTTTTACTCTAATTCTAACATCCAGAATGAGAAAATCAAGAATTAAGTGAGAGCTACTATTTTACATCTGGCCTTCATTGTATTTTAAAAGATCTAAAAGCAAATGCAGTTTCAACTCTATAGTTGGTATTGGAATTTAAGCACCAAATGGGGCCTCACTGTCTGAGGAGATGCTGCCTATTTTATTTCCCCAGACCTTTAAGTTTTCTTTTGCCTTGCAGAATGTCGAGGGAAAAAATCTGAAGTTTCAATTATTCCCTAGTAGAAACTGTAGTTAAGTATAGCTATTTCAAATAAACAACTCAAGAGACTAAAAAGCTGTTTTAAAAAGATGACAATATCTTGTGGCATAATTTCATGCTACTATAATTTAAATGAACACTATCTTTTATAGACAAAAATCTATTTTAAAATTCTATCTGTAAAACAGATGAGGGAGAATTGTAAACATAAGATAATTCTGTTATTTTTCTTGCCATTTAAAAAGTATTGTTCTTAGAATCTGCTTTATCTATGTCCTGAAATAATTTGAGAAAGGGTACATAGTTTTGCTTTCAGATTGTAAGCAAGTATAAATATATCCATTTTAGTACAGGAAAAAACTTTCAATATACTTAGTTAGAATTCCCCCCATACCACGCCATTCTCCTCTAAGGTAGAAAACTAAAGTATACCTAAAAATTTCAAGTAACTGCTCATTTCCTGGAGTGGGAAAAAATAGAAAATATCCAAGTTAGATTGTGTTAAAAAATGAAGAGGCAAAACCTCTTAAACCTGTTAAAGAATGGGAGCAAGTGCTGTTGGATGCTTTTCAGACTTGATACCATAAATTTATTTTCGTTAATTCATTTAGATTCAGTCTGTCAGATCCCTTTGGCAGCAAAAGCCATGGCTGAACATGATCTCAGTAAAAGTGTAATAATAATAATAACAATAGTATTAGTAATAATGTAGTAAGAAGAAGAGGAGGAAGAAACATACCCCGCACACAAAATAACAACAAAAAACTACCAAGCAACCCAGACATCTTGAAATAATTTTCCATATTAAATTATAAATTTCTTTTGATCCCTATAGTAATATTTTTTAGCTTCATAGTAATTCTGATTGCCGACGCGTTTTTGTCTTGGTCTATAGTTTCAGATGATCATGGGAGTGAGAAGAGTGCTGCGAAGCAGTATAGCTTTAAATATGTGAATATATAAAAACGCATTGTGATCGAGAGTTCTTAACTTAGAGTAGCATAAAGAATTTGAAGATTACTTCAAAGGGCATTTAAAAACCATGTATTTGAAATTCATGATAAGAAAATATGTACTTTCTGAAGGGAAAAGTTTTCAGGTAAAGTTTCGACTAAAATTTTCACTGAGAAGTATTTTGAAATTTGATGGCAGAAAATGTGCAAACTAGAGATATGTTCATTCTTATGCCTCTATATTTAGAGACTAAAGGTAGCATGAACTGCTTTCATATTTGGTTGAAATGCCTTGAGAAAGCAAACATTTTAAAGAGAGCTGCTTATCTGCTGCTTATTTCAACTAGCCTGACCTTCCTATAACAGTTTGGCTTTTAATTTCTTCCAATGGATACTCTATTCCCATCCTCTTACCAGTCTTTACAAATCGTCCCAGTCCCAGGCCTCTAGATAGCTCAGAAAACCAACTTTGTGTGAGACCCCTCTCACTATGTAATTCAAATGATTGTCACCATGACTATATTATTCTCATAGGAGGATCAGGAAAATTAGTCAACCATATTATAGTGTACCTTAGAGTTCTAAAACAGTAACACAGAGAGCCAGCCTAAAGTTAAGGTCAACTATTTTTAAAACTATGCATTATTTTACCTAACAAAGGCAATACATAATCACTGCAGAAAATGTGAAAATTCGGGGTTAACTCTTCTTGTCCAATCTAACCTAATTTTTTTCTAGTCAAGGCATGATACTGTACAGATATTCAGTTATTCTTTCTTATTGAGTATTTTAGGTTTTAGGGAGTCTCTGCACTGTACTATTGTGTCATAGATGTGACAGACCTCAGACTAGGTGAGCATGGAGCCTCATCAGCAGTCTCCAATAAAAACCAGATCTTTATTCTTGCAAAAAGTTCTTGGAGCCTTCAATGCATGTTGAAAGAAAAACATATTTATCCAGACTAGATGAAGGTAGACAAACCATAGGATAAAATTTTTTATAAGATTCCATGATTAAAATTCTCTAAGCTGTATTGGACTCTGTTTTGTTACTACTATTTAACTTTGGAAACTGTAGTCACTTTTGGATAACATTCCAATTCGTTTGAAAAGAGAAAACCATCCCCCTTTTTAAGTCTTTGATGGAAGATTGCTGTCAGGTACGGTGGGCAGTTTTCCTCTTCTTTATATCAACCGTGGACTTCTCCTATAGCAGAGGGTTTTAAATTAGAAGGAAAACATTTGTGACTAAGGAGTGAAACAGTAAATTGGGCTTTTAAGGCAGTTGTGGAAGCTTCTAACAGGGTGTTTCCAAAATTCTTGAGACTTTATTTACTAGTAAATCTTTTGAAAAGATGGGGACTGATGCAGAGTTGCCAACTCTTATTTTTTCTAAAGCAAATCTATTTATTAAAAAGTATTTATCAAAAGTCTTTCTCAATCAGGCACTGAGCTAAAATCTAGGGCTACAATAGTGAATTCCTTTCCTTGTGATCTTATAGTTTGGTTGGGGTGAGGCATCGTAACAAATAAAAAGCTACAAATGTGACTAGGGCTATAAGAAATATGCTCATATACTAAAAGTCTAATTTAGCCATTTTAAAACTAAATATGAAAGGAAGACACAGGGTCATCATCCTCATGGCTAACAGATATTGAGTAACAGTTATGGGTGTCAGGTACTGTTCTGAGCATGTTGTCTGTAAAAATCACTTAATCTCCACACAACTCTTTGAGGTGGGTAATTTTATATTCCTGTTTAAAGGATGTGAAAGCTGAGACAGATTACTCAACTTACTTTTAGTTTTGTAGCTTGCCAATGATACAGTATGAATGAAGGAAAGTTTTCATAATGTTCATTAATTCAGCTTTATGCAAAGCTTACTACATTGTTCCTATTAGCAGAATGGTAAAAACTCTGAGACCAGGGCTAGTCTTGGACCAGCAAAGGAAAGTCAGTCTTTGAAGGTGGCTTTTCCAATGAAGATGCACTGGATTGGATGGTTTAATGTGATGTTCTGCCCAAAGAGAGTGGAAGAGATAAGATTGCATTTAGAAGCCAATTCCATGTTTCCAATACCATAGTTTTAAATGCATTTTCAATGGTATTATATGGAACCTTATTCTGACTCTTAACGTATTACACTTTGTGTCCCTTTATCTTATTAAAAACAAACAAAAAAGTAAATGACTCTAAACAAAAGATAACATGGTAAGATATGCAGAGCATCCTGTGTTGCTTCTATTTCAAAAATAATTTGGGATTTCTTTTGTTTAAGAAAGTATTTGTCTATTAATTTGTTTGTTAAAGGGCAGCTAAGTGTGAATTATGAAAGAAAATGATTCATATCAATGCAGATTTTACCTACTTTGAGTATGGTTGCAAAGATGAGAGGATGCTAAAGAAAAGAAAAAGCTTCAACACTTAACCAATAAACATTTAATTTGACTTTAATGAGAATTATTGATGTGAAGGAAATGAAAATCAATTACCAAATTCCCAGGGATTAAGAACAGTCTGAGAAAAGGACATTTCATTTCTATGGATCTGGGATGAAAAAGTCCCCAACAGAGCATTCCTTAGGTAGCCTTCAATTTATTGGACCATTTCTAGTTCCAAAGTCACTTGTCAGCTCCAGTAAGGGAGACAGTAAGTAATGTTTTATAAAAGCGACTGGGGTATCTCACCACAGTGGGAAGCCACTTTGAAGCTGACAGCAAACCCTCACCAAGCCTTGTTTCTGGGAGACTTTATGTAAATGACTGCTTTTCCCAATTGAGATCGGCTGTGATAATTATTAGTGATGACATGGTCAAAGACATCGACTAAGGGACCCAAAGCCTGGCCTCACCAGGGGTTACTACAGAGTGTTCCTTTTGCTTTTACCCCATGCAGTGAAAAAATGCAAGTTCATCAGGCAAAGCCCAAGAAGGTAGGCTGATAAGTCAGATATATCATATTGTTATGGTTCTTTTCTGTATTTGTATTTGTTATGGACTATAAACCATGATGATGCAATAAAGAGCTAGGGCCATGAATTCTAATTGGCTGTGGAGAGCTATTTCATGGAGGGGAAAGTCCAACTGTAATGAATTCAGATGACATAATGACTTCAGTTTCACTGCATTGCTCTGCTCCCTGGGAACCAGCAAAAGATAAGTGAATGGGCAGCTATAATAAATTCGCACATATATACAACATGAAAATAGCTGGCAAAGCTTTAACTCAATGCAGAACATTATACTAATAAAAATGTCAATCAAACTATTTGCTGAAAAATATTAATTAACAAAGTTGATAAAATTTCTAGAAAATATGAAACTGCTGAAATATCTTTCTTTGTGCTTATTTGTATCTGCATGAATAGAAAATGCTATTGGTTCTTCATCTTTAATACCTAAGGGATTTATAAGCATATTGCTTCAATAAAACTTGGTTCATCTGTACAGTATGTGGATCAGATATGCATATTTAATTACTCTGAAAGTAATTTACTCGTACAGATGGTGGTATTAGAGGGTCTTACTTCAATTTAAATTACTTTCATTGGAAAAAAAAAGGATTCCTTGGCTATGATTTTCAAGGAAAAATCTAACTTTTATAACATATGGAATATACCTGCCTATAGTAATTATACATGAATAATCTCACACATGCAAAATAAACATTATTGTAAAAATTTGAAACAACTCACAGGGAGTAGTATCATAACATAGATAATTCAAGAGTCTTTCAGATATACAGCTTAGGGTGTTGTAAACGCTAAACTTGCAATCAAAGTATACAGATGAGCTTAGAAAAAAAGCATGGGCATCTAATTTGTAGCTGAAAGCAATGAGCAGCCTCCTTAGCAGAACACTGCAACGTAGTTCATATGTTCATTAAAATCCCTCTAGCCCCTCCCTCCTGTGTGAAACTTGAAGGAAATTAAGAGATAATAAGTGAGCCACATCCCTGGGCAGACCTTAGGGAATGTTCCCTAGCAGGGACTTCAGTCAATGTGTAGTCCTCTATCTAGAAAAGGAAAGGCTACCTTCCCATCGCAGTCTGGTGGCTTCTGAAATGCAATATTCATCCTGTCGAAATAAGCAATCAAATAAAAATCATCACGTTCAAAGGCAAGCCAGTCCGCAAAGAAAGACAAATGGCTTATAGCATATTGTATTGATTATCACACAGTAGCTGGGTATTAAAAATCAGGAAAATATAAATGATTTTGCAAAAAATATTTTCTATTATGAGCTTATAAAAATGTGCCCATGTGTTTGTTCATTCTTCACTGCAAGTATCTCTTTATTGAAGCATTGTATCTCAGAGGCACACATGTGCCATCCACTACTCCGGTTGCTATGGCAAGTAGTAACGTTTTATTGAAAAGTAAATGGTCACCACCCACATGAATGGCTCCCAAGTGGCCTTAACATAAACTCCCTCCCCCACCTTTTTTTTTTCTGAGCCATCCTGATTTTTTTTTAGATAGACATGAATTTTCTCCCTATTTACAGTCTGACAAAATCTTTCTGCTGCCTTCTTTTAAATCTCTTTAAAAATAACTCTTATTTATTATGGGCCATGAAGAACAAAAGAGTCCATTTTAATAACCAGAAGGGAAGAAAATACAAATGTAGGTCCCATTGGGAACTTAAAAAAAGATTTTATTAATACATTATATTTTATATATATATATTATAGTTTATAATGCTTTTTCATATACTTTATTTTATTTAATAATCCTTGCTTTATTAGTCAAGTCATATCTTTGTGATTACATATCCATATATATAAACAATAAGCATATACTATAATACTTTGGAAATTATATTGCAGAATTCATTTTAAATACTGAAATGAGAAATCAGACAAAAATTATTTTGTTGGTGTGTGCATGCTTGGGATTTCATATATCTCTACAATGTGAAGCCATATCTATGAAGCAATTTTTCAAACGTGCTGTGTATATACACATGCTGTAAATATAAACCTGCTGCATATATATGTATGTATATATAAACCTGCTGTATACACACACACACAACAGAGAGAGAAAGAGAGAGAGAGAGAGAGAGAGAGAGAGAGATTTGTCATATGTTGGTAATCTGACTGATTGCCACTCTGGAGACCTTGAAGCCAAGTGGGGTTTAAGTGAGGTCCCTTCCCACTTCACTTCAAGTCCTGACTGCTTGGTGTAGGTATTACCAAAAAATGCTCCACCAGGAATGCATTACCAAAATGCTTGCCTTATGAAGACAAAATATCCTGAGGCAGTGAAAAAAAAAATCTTGGAATAAAAATCTTTCAGTTAATCAACAGCATCCAGTTTCTATATCAAATTCAGCTAATAATTTCTGACTTCTGTCATTTTTTATTTTTGCTCTGTCTGCCTCAGATTTGTACCCATGTCTTGGTGCACAAATTTTCCTAACATTTGAGGTTAGCTGAATTGTTATTTTCTCACCAAGACTAACAAACTACTACCATTTCGTGAAGAAGAAAAACACAGGGCAAAGTGAGAAAAAGGGATAATGGAGAGCTGTGGGATAAGAAGAGTGTTTCTTAATTATGCAGCAGACTCTCTCTGATGGGTCCTTTCCCCACCCTGCACTGTGCAGAATGAACTGGCGTACAGCAACTGCCAGAGATGACTCAGCAGTGGCATGTGAATAACACAGCTGTGCCTCTGAGACATACAGAGGTGATTTTTTTTTTTAAGAAGAAAAAAATGTGACCAAATATGTTCAAGATTTTTATATATTCTTCATTCCTATTTATTGCATATTCTCAGTTGTAGGGTATTCTCCCCACCTCATATAATTCTTTTTATTGGTTTTTATATTAAAGCAATTGAAAGCAATGCAGTATCATTTTCTGGTATAATAGAGCCATAGAAGCAGGAGAGCAGACACTTCATGGGGGAAAAGAACATGTAAACACTATACCAATTAGCCTCTTCTAATACAGTTAATAAAAGGAAATAAAGAAACACTTGCAGATGGAATAGAATTAAACAATACATTAGAGTTCAGTGTAGAAGTTTACTGTAGCCTTTTCTTTTTATTATAAATGACCGTTGCTAAAATGTTTCTAAATATCCCATTAAGGAAAACTTAATTGCTAATAGGTAGAGACTAATGAGGCAATAGAAAGTATAATTGGAGAACTTGCTACCTCAACCACAAAATTTATACTAGCATGCTCAACCAAGTATCAGTGTCTGTTCAAAAATTTTAGTTAACACTTAAGTGAAAAATGCATGTACATTTCATTCATTCATCTGTTAATTCATTCAAATTTGTTTTATTACTTCATATGTGTAAGTGTTATATGCCATGGAGGTTCAAAAAAAATAGAAATGACCAGTAGAGTTATGGCAGTATGAGAAGTAGGATTCTTTACTTGTCATATGGAGCCTACCACTGTGTGAGACTGACACAGGTATGAGAGGCCCTGTGCCTTAGAAAGAGAACTCAAAATGGTAATGAGAGTCCAGCCATGACAATAAATCTGAATGGAACAAGTGAATACCACCATTACTTCCCATTTGTGCCTTTTATTAACTTTCTCCCACTGCGACTTCATGTTTCCCCATGGACTTCAGTTCTCACATATGCCCTATATGGATTTAATGTGTCTTGTTCCATTAACCATATCTTCAACTCTGCTTCCATGAAAGGAACAGGAATGTAGTTTTTCATCTCGACAATAATTCTTCAGTATCCAGTTCCGGACCCAGCCCTGATTTTCAGCTTCATTACCCTCACGTTTTGCTGACAGGTGGTAGTGGCTTGCCCTGCAAAGCCATCAAGATACAATAAATGAAAACGAATGTAATTCAAGATACAACATGATACATGCCATTAGAAATAGATAAACAGAATGCTATGGGGTTTGGAGCTGGAAAATGCTATTCTCAGGGATACCCAAGGAAATGATTCAACACATACAACATCAGAACTTAAATCCATGAACCCCAAAATGTGTTAGAAAAGAGCTGCCCGAAGTTATTTAGGGGAGAATCTTCTATAAACCTAAACTATTCTGACCCACAGAGTACTTTGATAGCCTAAGAATAGTTTATATACATAACTGTGCCCAAGGATATATATACAGAGAATTCTCACATTTTGTTCAGAGGAATTCATGAATGTGGAGATGGGTTTTACACAGTAAGCCAATTAATTCAGCTCAAGTGCTTTCTTATATGCAAGTTGAAATTGTTACGTTGAAATTAACCCTGCCAGTAATGGATCTGAAGGAGTTTGGGGGTATTTTTAAATTCACACCAATCAAGGCAAAGCACAGTTTAAGTAAAGAAAAAACAAGAATGTGTTCTCATACATTTAGATGTAATCTACAGTTTTACCTGTATATGTTTCTTGGGCAAAGAAGAGTGGGACTCTTCATTTTTAAATCACTGCAGGAGATTCTGACTCCGAGTGTTCATGAATTTCCTGTAGAGAAACAGCTACAGAGTACCTGTTTCTCTGCCTCTGGGTCAAGGCTGACCAGGCAGGGGCAGTGGGCAAGGAGAGGCAGTCTCAGACTTATCCTACTTGTGCAGATGACTCTGAGGAAAAATCCCATCAAAAGAAGAGAACTTACATTAGGAATCCAAAATCATGGAGTTAGAGCTCAGAGTACTAAGTGGCCATAAGAACCAGAAGTATGAAGTAGAGCTGAAGTAGAGAGCCAGACCCGTGTTGGGTTGTTGAAGGAAAGTGAGTAAATGGGAGCAAAGGAGAAGGTGGGGTGGAACAAGGCTAAAGGTCAGTGAATTAACTCTTCTCGGTAATATCTCCGACAATGCAGAATGGAGCACTTGAGAATGGAGATCAGTCCCTACATATTTATATAAAAATTGGGGTAGAAACTCTGGGAAAGTTCTTTCGTAGAATTAGTTTGCTGAGCAGAGATCTGAATAAATTATGGGAGTGAATGAAGACAGAATAACAAGATCACACTGCATTTCAGAAAAACTTGATTGGATGATTGATTGATTGAAACATTTATTTATTCAATCTCCCAACTTACTTAGCACATGTTCTAGGCACCGTGCAAGACGGTGGGGATTCATCAGAGGAAAAGATCGACTCATGAGCATATTTTTAGCTGAGGTTTACTTTGCCACAATTTATTTTTAAGTATGAAAATAATAGAGCTGACTGGGTATAATAAGATGTAGTTTCATGTTAGAAACACATGGACTAATCAAAACAAAAAATTGTTAAATAGTAAAGACATAGTATAATTCAGATTTAATTGCCAAAAGAGTCAATTATCCATTAACTTTGCAAATGGAAGAAATGAGTAGTATGGGTTATTGATATCCATAGATATTCTTTAAGTAACTTTTTTCTCTCTCAACATAACCTTTCTTGGAATTAAATAAGTGGTTAAATTATTGCTTTAGAGAATTATTAACTATATGATTAGAAAGCAGAAAATCTAAAGTTGCGAAATGGTCAAAATCTAAAATAGTAAAGTGGTCGAAAGATAGGAAGTTGGAAGACAAAAACCTGGATTATTTTGTGAAGTGGTACATCTAGTTTATGCCTAAATAATGTCCACTGCTGGTAGCAAGACCCTTGTAGGCATGTCTCCTGACCTGTCTGAGTTAAATAAACCAGGAGTCTTTTGATTTAAGGAACTGAGGAGACTGGTTGGAACCAACACCTCATTAGGGAAGAGGGAGTCAAGCAGGCTAGAGTTGCCCTATTACCATCATATCAGTTATCAGACAGATTCTAACAACAGCAGAGTCTGTCATTCACCTAGTTTTATATCTGAGTCCTAGGGAGAAGGGAGGTTGTGAATAAAAACTGAAAGATCTATATTCACTGAAAACTCTTGTCATAAATTAAGGAACAAAGAGCATGGCTTGGGTGCCTGTTACAACAAGGTATTACTTAAATAGAGTGTAAGTTCTAAAAAAGCAGACGCTATCTTGTTCAGTTGCATTCTAAGCATCTAGACAACGACTTGAAAAATAACAGAGATCAATATATTACTGATTTGAATGGATGGAAGAGAGGGAGGGAGGGAGGGAGGGAGGAAGGAAGGAAGGAAGGAAGGAAGGAAGGAAAGGAGGGAGGGAGGGAGAGAGGGAGGGAGGAAGGGAGGGAGGGAGGGAGAGAGGGAAGAATTTTCTCTATTTTGCCACAAAATTAATCAGCACTTCAACTCCATAAACACTCCAATTCATGAGTAGCCCCAGCAAAAGAGACGACTGTGGTACCAGTACCAGAGGATTCTACAGGAAAGTCTGGATAGTCGGCCATGCTGTGTAGGCTTGGATAGTAGAGGATGGGACAGTTGTCCTGGAAGTGGGACTCAGGGAATGGAAGCAGGGCCTGTCAAAGCCATATTATGCTTGACAGATATTATTTCTGAACACATGTGAGGAGCCCTTGGGGACTTCCAGAAATTCCTAAGTGTTGGGGAAAATGTTTAAAATGCTTGAGAGCTCTCTAATAGCAGGTGGGAACTGTAAATATGGGTTATTAATGTTAAAATGACCCACTTATTATTAGTCAGCCCACTGGATCTCAAGACAGACTGAGAAACAAAGGTTGCACCACACATGTAATCAGTCCACAAATCAATGAAATGTGAATATTATTGCTCTGTTGAGTGGTGTGGAGAAACCACTGTTGTGCAAATGTTTTAAAACTAATTCAGCAGCGAGCTGTAGAAACACAAAATATTAAGACCTTTAGCACTAAAAATTTTCAACGGATGCCATACATTTATTTAATATAAAGAATGGTAAGAGCAGAAGAACTAAAACCATATCAGGCAATAGATGCTAGATTAAATAAAGAAATAATTCTGGAAACAAACATCTAGATAATTTTCTATAATAGCTATGCCAAAGAGACACATGGTTTGCAGAAGTCAAAGACAGATATAAACCCAGGGCATTGTCAATGACCAGAAACTGTAAATAAGATGATTAGAATTTCTTTTGGAACAAAGAACACAAAATCAAGTTATGTAGCACTTGATAATATTATATCCTGCTATGTTATTTCTTTTAGATTTTGACCCGATTCTATTATGATCCTCTTCTTTCTACTTCTCTTTTTTCTTTCCTCAATCTTCCCCCTCTCTTTTGCTCTTTTTCTCTCCTCTCCCCTTTTACTTCCTCTCAACCACTTTTTCTTAACCTTTTCTCCCTTCCTTTTTTCGCTCCCCCTCCCCTTTTCCCTTCATCCCGCCTCTCAGAAATGCCTAATCAAAGGCCTGGATGATCTTTCTCACAAATCTACAATTTACCCAAGGACGCTTTCAGTGGACCCTGTAAATGGCAGTTTCACTCCAAAAGTTAGCATGCTTTTGTATATTCGGTATGAGGTATCAGTCAATAACGGGATATGTTCAGGGTTTAAAGGGAAAGAAGCAAGCCCCAGATGGTCGTGGTGGAAAAGTTGTCGATGCACAACTAATACTTCAGTTACCTCTCGTTATCCCTAACTGACATTTTCATATCTGAGAGGATCATTAAACCCCAAAGCATGTAGGGTTAGATTACTAGGCAATACTAGTTTACCAAATGTTAGTTCTGAGTGTCTACTGAGTAAAAGGCCCTTAGTTACATATTAAGGGTGTAAAAATGAAAAAGACATATTCCTCAGGGAGAGTAAAGGAAGAAACAATGAATTCACTCTGAAACAAAGCAATCTTGAAAAAGGAAGACACAATAATAGAATAATAGAACTGTTCGTTAAGGAATTAGGATGAATTGTGTTATAATAGAAGAATGTGAAGGGCAAGGACATACCAGACTGAGGAACTAGAACGAACAAAGTCATTGGTGAAAGAGCATGGAGTTGTTTGGGAACCAGAAACAGTTTTATATAACTGGAATGTAGAGAGTGTATAGGCTTGTAGGTTTGTGAAAAATGGAATCACTTTTCTTGGATGTGCAGGATATTTGAGCAGGGACAGTGCACAGGAAGAGTCCTCTTCTACACTGCCTTCTTACTCTGAGATTTTGCAAGACTTTCTGGCAAATACATACAGAGAACAAATGCATAAGAGAATGCAGGTTGAGATTTGAAATTCCCATAAGCAGAAGCAATAGATTCATATTCACCAAGGCACTTTACAGTTGGTCAGCTTATCAATTATTAAGTCAAAGGCTTAAGTGGTTGTAAAGGGATCTGCCAGATGAACCACATGTTAGAACATGGAGCATAAAGGAGAGGTAGACTCATTCTCAGTGGAACCAAAACGTCTGAGAATCACTGAGCTCTGTTATCCTCCAAGTCTTCACATTTGAGCTTAAAGTAATGAATTCATAATGAAGGTGAATTATTCTAAGCACCATTCTAGACCAACAATATTAATTTTTTAGCCATATTATGTTGTTTTCTTTATAAGGATTCATAATATACAACAGGAATGTGTGAATTCTCATCTTAGAGCTATCACTCTGGTTAAATTTACCAAGACAAGTAGTATACCTTTTCTAGTTTAAAATATCTTTTATTATTTTTTCAGTACTGATTATGATAGTATTACATAATGACTGTATAAAGTTTTAAAAGTACAAATAAGTACGAGTTAGAAAACAATACCTGAAATATCCCAGCTGCTATTATTTTGGCATATTATCTTCCCAGTCTTTTTTTCATGCTATGAATAGCCAGCATGAAACAATAGTTAGCATGAACAAACACATAGACACGTGCACATACACACGACATTCCAAACTGTGTAAAAAGTAAGTTATTTTTACTTAAAACATATATTTTTCACATCAATTATGTTTCCTTCAGAACATAATTTTTAATCAATATATAGAATTTTAATAGATAAATATACCATAATATAATTATTTAATATATAAATATACCATTATTTTGCCAACCTCCAGTCTTTGGTCATAGATTTTTCCTAATTTTTTATATTAAAATATAGTATATGTTATACATAATCATTTAGAATATCCACTATTATTTTCTTCTGATAAGACTGCAGGGTAAAGGGTTTGCAAAATTTTAAGGATTTGGACGCACATTGCCAAATCACATTTCAGCTGAGCAATAGTGATTATTTCTCCGAATACTTTCCAACACTGGATATTATAACTAAAAAAAGAAGAAAAAATTCTAAGATAAGGTATATTATCTTCATGTTTTCTTGACTAGCCTTTTTTATTACTATTGAGATTAACATTTTAGATATGTTTATTAGCCATTTATTTTTCTTCATTTATAAAGCTGGTGTTTATTTGGGAACTAGTAGTTTATTGATTTCTAAGAGCTCTTTAAATGTTAGAGAGTGGAAACCTTTATTTTTTATGTATGAATTCTTAACTTAGAATCACAAAAATGCAGTCTACCCATGATGGTTGTAGTATAATGTGGATACATTTTGACATTTACATTGTTATTTTTAAAGATAATTTATAGAAATAGGAAAACTTCAATTTGAAAATAAGATATATTCTACCGCTGTCATAAAAAAACAGGTTTTAATTGTTATACTACATATTTCAATACTAGCCTTTTAAGTTATAAATAGCATTAAAAAGGATAATTAACTCCATAAACCTAGTTTCATTCAAGATGAAAATCAGATGAGATAGTGCTTCATCAGGAAAGCAATGGCTAGGTTTTTAGTTGCCAAACTAAATTTTATACAAAACTATGGGGGAAATACGACTGACAACACACTAAGAACATGTACAACAGTGAGAACCAAAGTTCTGTGTTGGTGTAATTATTTTCATTTTTTTTCTGACTTTTGATCAAGATATACTGTTCTAGAAGAAAAGTCATAGATTAAAGATAAATTGTTAGGATAGCTTCATTAGAACATATATATTTAGTGATATACTACCAAGATATTTAAACTAAATTTGGCGTTAGGTCTTTAAGTTGGTTCTTGCTCTGCTTTTCTGTTTAATTGGTATAATTAAATGGTTCTTTGGACACTGATATTTGTGTAAAATTTGACTTCTAGGAAAAAGCTGTTCAAATAGAAAATCAAGACCTAGGCCATCTTCCAGAAATACCCATTTTACAGCATCTACTTATTCAATCTTAAGACTACATTAATCATGCTTAGCTTTATCTTTTTCCCTCTTCAATTACTTCTTTCATAAGAAAAACCTCTCAAGTACCAGAATACCTTTCAGGTAAACAAGATTCTTCCTCATGCTTTCATTTCTGAGTTCGGTTTAGAACCTTAGTTAAAAAATATCCACTCTAAATGGTTAAACAAACTAGTACATCCATACCATGAAATACTATTCAATAATAAAAACGATGTACGACTTGAATGTATCTCAAGGGCATTATGGTAAATGAAGAAAAGCCAGTGTAAAAGGCCATAAACTATATGATTTCATTACTGATAAACATTCTTGAAATAAAAAAATAGAGAGAGGTAGAGAACAAATTAGCCAGAGGTTAGGGAAGGTAGGGGGAAGACAGTGGATATGGCTGCAAGGGGCAGTGATGGGGTAGTTCTGTATCTTGATTACAATGATGATTATATAACTTAACATATGTGATAAAATGACATAGAACTGTATACATGCATTATACTAATGTCATTTTCTGGGTTCTCATATTATGCCATAATTATATAAGTAGTAATTATTGGGGAAACTAGGTATACAAGATCTTTCTGTACTATCTTTACAAATTCCTATGAATATATAATTATTTCAAAGTAAAAAATTTTTAAATCTACCCAAATAGGGGATTGAGTGGGAGAGAGCCTTTCTCAAGGTGCAAGGGTGAGGAAACAATTTTTACCAGTCTACAAGCCAAATATGTTTTTAACAATAAAAGCAAACCAAAAAACTGATGTAGAAACTGTCTACTGCCCCTTCAAAATTAAATGTTCATAACTTTTTTAAGGTTTAGAAAAAATTGTATGCATGTGTATAATTTGTCTAGTAATTTTATAATTTGTACTTTAAAATATAATATAAATTTATTTTGTATTTTATTTTATATATCATACTTTCTTAGTAAATACACATTATGTACTTTTTTATTATACCTAATATATAATTTCCCTTAGCAAGTTTATGTTTCTAAACTTAAGAAAGATTATCATGGTAGCCATGGAAGGTGAAAATTCTGAAAGGGCTATCTGCAGGTCTCTCAGTGGAATCATCAATTCTAAAGTATAACTAAAACTATATAAATCTAAACTTTTGATTTGAAGATGTAGTGCGGCATGTTAGCTTTCTTGTAAACTGAATTTAAATAGATTTGAAAACCTGATCTGAAGATATAGATTAAGAAGTTAGCTGGCTTTTGTGTAAATTAATCTTATGTAAACATGAAATCTTGATTTAGAAATGCAGTTAAAGATGTCAGTTGGCTTTTGTGTGTATGTGTTTGTGTTTAACTTGCATAATGTGGCCAATTATGTAATTTACATATTTTATCACTTAATAGTTGGATGACCTGGGGCAAGTAACTATAAGCTCACTACATTTCTGGACTATGTAAATGACAATAATACCTGTTTTACCTTCTTCACAAGGTACAACACTAAACAAAGGTTATTAATGTTACTAATAAAAATAATTGCAACAGGGCTATTCTGTCGACCTGTAGAATGTGATCTGCTGATAAAGTATATCGTCCTCACCTCTAAAGAAATATTTGAATGAGGTGCAAACCAAAGATATCCCTGATTAGCATCAAATGAAACCCTTAAATAAGCAGATAAAGTAGAAATTTAAAAAGTCATCTTCTACCAATGGCAAAAGACATGTATATTGCTTCTGTTATCTGTAATCTCCTGTCCCTATTTGTGAAACTATTTTCTTCCTCTAGTATCCAAACTTTCAAATTGTACTACCTCTTACCTCTTTTGAAGACTGCTTATGGACTCTAATAATAAATAATGGTAGCATTGTTTATAATAGCAAAAAAAGTAAACAGACTAAATATTGAACATGTAGAGGATGAATAAATAATATTATATTTATTATAATCATATGTATGATATTTTCAGAAACATAATTGAAAACAACCTAGATATGTATGCTCTCATCTTAACTACATAAAAATATGGTTTAAAAATTAAAATGTCAACATCCATTCATGATAAATACTCTCAACAAAGTGGGCATAGAAGGAATTTACCTCAACATAATGAAATTCATGTATGACAAGCTCACAGCTAACATACTCAATGGTGAAAAGCTGAAAGCTTTCCCTCTATGATCAAGAATAAGACCATTTTTTCTGACCATTTTTTATTCAACATTGTATTAGAAGTTCTTGCCAGAACAATCAGTCAAGAAAAAGAAATAAAAAGCATCTAAACTGGAAAGAAAGAAGCAAACTGTCATTTTGGAGATGACATGATATTATATATTGAAAACCCTAAAGACTCCACCAAACACTGTTTCCCATTGCTCTAGGATATCCATAGTCTTTGGAAACAAATGACATAGTTCTATTTATAGCATTCTGTTTTTAGTAGTGGTATTTCCATTTACAAAATACAGTAATTCTCAATCACTGAAAATGTCAAATGCTAGAAAATGTAGCATTCCTACACCTGATGTTAACATTGTTCTCAAACTGTTGTTAGCTGAGGATTCATTTGGTGAATTCAACTTGCGTATATATTTCTGTTACAGTAGGATTAGAGACAAGTTCTGTTTAGAAATAACTCCAAGAACAGTTATTATATATTTTTTTCACATTGAAAACCAGTCAGACTTGCTTCAGCCTCAAAAAGCATGTTTATGTAAAATTAAATTAACACCGGCAGTGAGCTGCATTTTTTTTCTAAATGGGAAATGAGTTAAACTATATTATAAAGCTATAGTAATCCAAATACTATGGTATTGGCATAAAAACAAATACATAGGTTAATGAAACAGAAGAAAGAGCTCAGAAATAAACCCATGCCTATAAGATCAATTAATTTACAACAAAAAAGGTAAGACTATACTATGGGGACAGGATAGTCTCTTCAATAAATGGTGCTGGATAAACTAGGTAGATATGCAAAGAATGAAATTACACCATACACAAAAATCAAGTCAAAATGGATTAAAAACTCGAACATAAGACCTGAAAACCATGAACTCTTAGAAGAAAATATAAGCAGTAAGCTCCTTAACATTGGTCTTGGCAACGATTTTCGTTGTTGTTGTATTTGACACAAAAAGCAAAGGCAACAAAAGAAAAAAATAAATAAATGAGAGTACCTCAAACTAAAAATCTTCTGCACAGCAAAGGAAACATTAAAAAAAGGCAGTATATGGGAGATAATATTTGCAAACCACATATCTGATAAGCTGCTAATATCCAAAATATACAAGGAACTTGTACAACTCAATAGCACAAAAACACACAACGTAATTAAAAACAACCCAATTAAAAAATGAGCAAAGGACCTAAAAGACATTTTTTCAAAGAAGACATATAAATGGCAAGCTGGTACATGAAAAAGTGATCAACATCACTAATCATCAGGGAAATGCAAGTCAGAACCACAATGAGATATCACTTCACTCCATTGGGATAACATGCTGGTCAGAAAAGGAAACCTTATAAACTGTTGGTGGGAATATAAACTAGTACAGTCACTGTGGTAAATAGGATGGAGGTTCCTCAAGAAATTAAAAATTGAGCTACCTTATGTCCCAGCAACTGAACTTCTGAGTGTACATCTAAAGGAAATGAAATCAGTATCCCAAAGAGATATCTATACTGCCATGTTTATTGCAGTATTATTCACAATAGCCAAGCTATGTAAACCCAAGTGTCTGTAAATGGGTGAATGGAATATATATATTCAGCCTTAAAAAAAAGAAAATTCTGTTATTTGTAACAACATGAATAAACTTGAGGGCCTTATGCTATGTGAAATGAGCCAGAAAAAGAAAATATTGCATGGTTTCACTTATATGTGAAAAATAAAAAATAAAAAAAATTTTGATCTTATAGAAACAGAGAGTAGAAAAGTGGTTATCAGGATCTGTGGTGTAGAAATGAGGAGAGTTAGTCAAAGGGCACTGTAGTTGATAACTCTGTACTGGATAATAGAATTTTGCTAAGAGAATAAAACTTAAATCACACAAAAAATATAAATATGTGAGGTGATGGATGTATTAATTAACTAATGCAAGAATCTTTTCACAGTGTATACATATATCAAATCATCATGTTGTACAGTTTATCTTAAAATTTTATTTGTCAATTATACCTCAATACAATTGGAAAAACTGTCAGCATAGGCATGTATGTAAGTAATATGGAGGTTAGAACTACAAGAAAAACTGAAGGTTAAAAGGAGTTGCTTATGGTTAATAAGAATGTAAAGATATAGGACATGAGATAATAGTTTCTCAAAATTAGCTCTTCTCTGCTATTGGATTGTCTAATCATGTTTATGTACTAATTTTAGTAAACAAACTTACTCCCAAATATTTATTCTGATCTGCACAGCTCTTGTACCCTATTTAAAAGATTATTAAGGTACTTCCTGTGATTTTGTTCTCTTGCCTGCCTAGACTTCAGTGACTCTGCATTATCTGAATCCTAGTCCTTAACTTTGCCCTTCCGTAGACTTGGCTTTGGTTTTCCTTTGACCCACTGATTTCCATACTGTGGCTGCTCCAAGTGGGATGGAGCTGAGAGTCTTCAGCCACTGTGCTTGTTCTGGTTAAGCTCATTACTCTCAGCATGCACCATTCTTAACCATCTGAGAATTATGTTTAGTTACTTATTAGGCCACATATTTTATAAAAGTATATGGCATCATAAAGAAATCATGGTTTAGACTTTACTGACCATCTCTAATATCTCCTGTTAAAATAATTTCTGATCTTGCATACAATCAATAGAGAAGGGAGCCAAGACCACCTTATTGTTCAAACAGAGAAACGATCACCAATTATAATGCCTACGGCTCACCTTACACCTTTCATTTCTAGGGAATATCTACTAAACCAACAATTTGTTTTACCTATGATGGAAAGTGTCAGTAACACGATCTTTTTAAATTCTACTCACGACCAGGCCAAAATAAAGGGCATAGGCTTCTGACTGGTCCTTTTTGATTACACAAATCTGAAGATGCTCACTTTTAGTAGTTAGCAAGGTAGATCTTCTATCTTCATTAAGATTGTAGATATTAAAGGGTATGGCACATATCACAGATATTTACAGCAGGCTAAACTATTTGTTACAATACTCATTTCTAAATGAATTACCATGTGAGTAACAGTAAAGCTGAAAACTAAGATATGAGGGTCAGATTCCTCCTGTGAAATCTCCCTTGTAAAATTATCCCAGATGTAATAATACCACATTATTGACTTAAGCACACTTCCCAGTGACATGCCATAGCTGACCTGTAATTTTTATCCTACATGATGCCAGCCCTAATAAAATGGTACTTGTGAATGTAAATTAAGCTCACAAAGGGGACAGATTGCATGATTCTGGTTTCTCTCAGATGCCTGTAGGCTATCACAGGTTCCATATGTGAAGTAATTATGTTCACTGAAGGAAAGAATAAATGCTGTCAAATTGTGTACTGAGAGAGAAAGCAGCTATTATATTTCAGCAGTCGCTAGAGCATTGCCCCCAGACAGTAGCAAGATGTATAAGAAAATAAAAACTGTGCCAGCCATATATTACACATCTGCCTTTAGATTTGTAGCTTCCTTTGAATGTATATTATACAAATCCAATAACTTACCAATGAACGTTTCAGCTGTCTTCTTCGGCATATTTTCTGTGGAGCCATTTTGGAATATGTGGCATGGTTATGGGAGGGATAATGAATATAGATGTTTCCCCTGTTTTCCCTTATGTTGTGCTGCAAAGCGACAACCCTGTTGGATTTCTGATGTTCGGACTTTGCTTTTTTTTTTTTTTAACAATATTTCAAATTCAACCCCAGACTATTTTTTTTATAGTTCATAGGAATGAGTGAGAGACAGCCTCCATTCTAAAACTTCCCTGCTTTGAGTGCATTTATTTAAAAAAAGAATTTAGATAGAATAATAGCTAGCAATTAATTAGTACTCATCATGCATCCTGGAACTTATGACTTCTCAGACTTTATCTTGTTTAGTATCTCAAGTAAACAAGTGAATGATAAAGATCTTTTTTCTTTTAAAGCATATGGTTTGCAGCACAAAGCTAATGGGACTTCTCTAAACTACCCTACCTTGCCTACGAGGAAATAGCACTGAGACCTGAGTGGCACAGCCAACAGGATTTAAAGCTGAACAATCACTGGAGGAGGAAAGTTTTATCTTATGGAGGATTTTATCCCTATCCTCTGAGAAACTTTTGAGAATGGTGGCCTCTCACCACTCCTGCCCTCCTAGGAGTCTGTTGTCCTTAAACTGGTTTCTGATTGGCCAAAGAGGCTCCCAGCTGGGCTCCAAAACTTGCTCTAAACTACCTCGTGCTCCAATCTTCCTTTTCATCCTCTTAAAACATAACAAAATCTAGCCTAACTTGCAGAACAGTTTGCTTTACTTAGGTACTAAAGTAACAACAGCAGCAACAACAGCACACTCCCAATGCATCCTATAGTGTTCACGAGCGGGAGGTGGTTATAATTATTTGCACTTTACAAAGAAATATTCATTAAATGAAATGAGTGATTCCAGACTGGGTGATAAAATGAATTATGAAATCTCTGGTGGAATAGATTTTAATGTCCTTCTACATCATTTAAGAAACAGAGTTTATCAGTTTCGGTGTGAATAACACCAGTGCCTGAGAATGTCAGACCTTAAGGAGATCCTGTTCCATTCATTGATTGCTAAAAGATTTCTTCTTCATAACACGGTACAATTAAAAACTAGCATCAACTACATTTACCCTGTGGCACCAGTTTTCTCTTATAGAGCTGCCAGCAAAACTTCACGCCCTCCCCAGCACCCTTCAAACTTTGAAGGCAGTGACCACATTCCCATTCCTCCTAACTTCTCATTTAGTGGTTTCCCCATTTCTTCATTGTCTCATCTTATAGTACTGTTTATAGCTGTTCTATGCCTGGCATACATTCGGGAAATACAAGGATGAAAATGTTGGGAGAACATTTTATCTTTTAAATCATACTACATTAGTACCCTCCTACTATGGCAATACTAGCGTTTTGTGCTTCTATCTGTCTGGGATTGTTATCAAGGAAAGTTGAATTCTGAGAGTGATATGAAGAAATCTAAACTATTTAAACTTCCAATCAGTTGTTTCCTGTTTTCCTTCAGAATCTGGAACTGAACGAAGTTATCATAATGGAATGTATGACAAAAGAGTGATAGGGATGTCCATGAAAATGTCTACTCTCTTAAAGTCACAGGAGAGTGCCTCAGAAAATTTATTATGCCCTGTGAACAAAGCAGAGGCTAGAATCTTTCTTGTGAAAACAAAATATTTTTTCTAATTAATCAAACACTAACCCCTGCATTGTTCAAGGGTCAACTATAATTAGAATTACACAATGTGGTCTTTTTTTGCCTGGCTTCTTTTACTTTGCATACTGTTTTCAAGGTTCCCATGCTGTAGCACATATCAGTACTTCATTTCTTTTTATTACCAAATAATATTCTATATTATGGATATACTGCATTTTATTTATCTATTCATTAGGTGGTAGACATTTGGGTTACTTCCAATTTTTGGCTACTCGAATAATACTTCTATGAATATTCGTGTACAAGTTTTTATGTGAATGCATATGTTCTTTTCTCTTCTTCCAGAATTTCCGGGTCATATGATAACTTTAACATTTTTGAGGAACTGCCAAAATGTTTTCAACTTCGCTGTAACATTTCACATTCCCATTAGCAATGTATGAGAGTTCCAATTTCTCTACCTATGCCAACATTTATTTTCTGTCTTTTTGATTATAGAATTATAGTGGGTGTGAAGTGGTATCTCGCTGTGGTTTGATTTATATCTTTCTAATGATTAATGATGTCAAACATCTTTTTGTGTGCTCATTGGCAATTTGTATATTTTCTTGTAGAAATACCTCTTTAAATCATTTGCTAATTTTTAAATTGGGTTATTTACATTCTTATTGTTGAGTTGTAATAGTTCTTGTATATTCTAGATTCTAGTTTCTTATTAAATATATTATTTGCAAATATTTTCTCCCATTTTGTAGATTGTCTTTTTTACTTTCTTGATAGTTTCCTTAAAGGACAAAAATTTTTTAATTTTGATGGAGTCCAATTTATCTATTCCTTTTTTTTTTGGCCACTTGTTTTTGGTGTCAAATCTAAGAAAGCTTTGCCTCTAAAACCATACCCACTAGTGAAACAAAGCCTTTTATCAATTCCTATTAATATTTATTTAAGACTATACTACAACTCGAACTGGATTATTCGAAGTCTTAACACACATTTCTGTACTTCAGTCTCAACTCTGAAAAAATAGTCATGGAGGAGAATGTCACAGTAAAATACATTATTGTGATGAATTTTGTTATTTTAAAATGTTTCTGTTGACTTGTGACCTCCAGTCTTTAGGTTTCTTTCAGTTATTGTTAGCACTTGTGAATTGGGAAAGTCAAGGCTAGGATTACATATTATTAACGCAAGTATTAAACATAGGAAAATCCGGGCTAAACTTTTTTTTTTGAGGAGATGGCCACTGTAACTCAAACTTTTTACTTTACTAATAACTCATTTGTTATGGCTGTTGTTAATTTCATAGAGGTTGATGTTAGAGGAGAGGGCCTAAATAAATTCTTAGTCACTGTATCTTTATGGTTTTAGCTGTCATAGTAGTTACAAAATAACTACTATTTTTTCCCAGTTCCAAACTCCAGTTATTGAAATAGTATTTCCCAAAAGAGACCAATTCTATATCTCTATTGAGTTGCTTTTTAATCAATTCAGGGTAACACCTAGTCAAAGGTACGCATATGTGTGCGTGTGTGGATTAAAGGTAGAGTGGGGAGGCGACAATTTGCTTTATACTACACTGGTATCTTGTTTTGTAATCAAAGCTTGTGCAGTTTAACTGGTTGTTATGATGCCCCCACACAAGCAACATTCTGAGAAACATGGTCCTTGTCAGATTTTCTATTTTGTTGTTGGGTTTTTCTTGTTTTTAGAAACATAGTTGCTTGCTTCTAAGAAAATTCTTATCTTTCTTCAAAGAGAAAAGAATTCAGTTCTTTTGAATTACAGGAAGGGCTGCTATTGAAATATATGTGGTGTTAGGCCTTACTGTACAAAAAATAGAGACAAATAGATTATTGGCACTAGATTGTGAGTTACACTAGACAGAATGATTTGAACTGAAAAAAAAAAACACTAGAATATCAACATGGTAGGAAAAATGAAGACAAAGGAGATAAGTAGTCAAGCTATTGCACATAGTTTTAGTCAAAATAGTGGACATTCTCGGTTAAAGATAATTTAGTGAGATTTGAACAGTAGTAACTATATCTACCTAACTATATTAACTGACCTTTAAATATTATTGCCCCTTTCATTTGACCAAAGGACATTTACCTCATAAAAGAAGCTATTCATTCACTCTAGAAAACCAATATAGGAAAATATGCTAAATTGACATTTAGAATGATCTCAAAACACCTTTATGATAACTATGTTATTATTTCCATATGATTTGAATTTGAGATTTTAAAATGAGTTTTAAATCCATTTAAAATAATAGCCAGATATCAGGTGGCTATTAGGGTTATCTGATAGTGATATTAGGATTATTTTAACAGCTAAGTAATTGCTTCTTTTCCATGCTGAAGGCAAGCTGAACCCTGTGCCGTCTTTAAGATTTACACCTGTATCGTATGAGGTAATGGGGCAGCAGACTGACATTTTATGTACCACAGCATTGTTTTATAATAAGGAGAAGTGCTTTTCTACATTGTCTTAACAGTTTGGGAAACAGTGAACATGAAGCAGCAGAGAGTTATCAAAGTTTCAGACACTGGCTCACCCATGATCCAGAACTGCAGGTGTGCCAGCTAGGTTTTTTCTTTAGGACATCTTTTTCACTGCACACTAATACATCCTACCACCCCAGTTGCCCCCACTGCTTCCAGAATCTTACAAGTCCTGTGCAACACATTAAACAAAACCAATTCAGTAAGCTTCAGTGCTTTGGATAGCTACCTTAATTTGACATAAATATAAAGACTTTGGACATCTTATGGCTATAATTACATTAAAGAGAGGATAGGCAACTTCACTTTCTAGTCTCATGGAAGCTGAGAAGTATAGGCTTTGTTATAAAGCAAAATTCAATTGGAGATGTATTCCTGAACCCTTTATCCCTCAGAGGAATATTTTTCTACATAATTTTAGCATGCTTGATGCTAGTAACTGAATGTTTTTCCCCCAAAATAAAACTTTCAGAAAGAAGAAATAAACAAATGAATACATTTAAGATTAAAAACATACTTAAAAAGATCAGGTATCTAGTCTCTAGACTCTAAATAGGTTTTGGTATACCAATCTCTGCTCTATTTTAGTGCTAAGTATGAAATCTTGGCTGACAAGTATAGCCAAGAAGACCTAGTGAGCACTTTGAATGTACTTGTTAACCTAACAGCTCTGTGTGAGTATGTGTGTGTGTGTGTGTGTGTGTGTGTGTGTGTGTGTGTGTGTGTATCTGTGCTACAGTAAAAACTCTTGTTCCTCCTCAAGAAAAGAAGGCCTGTCTAATTTTAAACATCTAATGAGCTTGGTGGAATGATCCAAGCTTCTAAAGATTTTCATAGATTTAGGGCTAATGAGAGCCAAGTTGTGAGCTGATTTATATCAGTGGGAAGCTCAGTTTTTTTTGCTTGTAGATGGAAGAGAAGCTTATAATGGCTTTTTCTTAGAGGCAATTCTCAGGCTAACTTTCCACTTAAGTGAAGGCCTACAGTACAACTATATATGGAGGCCTTCTTAAAGGTAAGATTATTTTTAGATATACAACTGTTTGAAAAGAGATACTTCAGTCAAATCTATTTAGTTAGAGACAGACACCTAGAAATTTGTTCAATATTATTCTCATCTCATCTCTACCTGTTTTTTTAAAAACTGAATTTAGTCAAAAACTAGTTGAATTCAAGGACACAGATTTCTTTTATAAACATTTAACATATTCAGTTGCTTCTAGCTTTCATCATAATATATTCAATTTATGACATATAAATTATTTCTCCCTGCCCTTGTTATGAGTTATTTTTGTGAGTTATTTAATATCCAATTGGTACAAATTGGAACCATGGAGTTTCCATAAAAAATAACCATTACCTCTCTGTGGGTATTGATATTAAATTTAGTAATATTAATAGCATAATAACAACAGGCATAATCAGTATTACTTTGAGCAGAGCATTATCCATCAAGACACTGTAGGATTAAGTCATTTTAGTGGCATTAAATACCTGCCATTTTATTTCCATCACTTTGCTGTAGGTGGTTGATTGGGATTAGTGGGTAGATTAGTCTTTTTATGGAAATGTTTATATGCATTCAAGAAGCACACCCTAAATTAATAGCTGAGTCCTACATTCATTATATTTGATAATTTTGTAGTCCATGGTGCCTACTATTTAAGGGGGGACATGCTAGGAAGAGACACCTAGTATCAGGATGCACTTCAGAAGGCTTTTGTTTCAAAAATATGGGTTGATCACAATATTTTTTCTCAACCTGTCTCTCCCTCCTCAGACTCCCAAATGAGAAGGAGATTCTCAGGACAGAAAAGGCAAAAACAAATTTCTTGGAGAAAAAAGCAGCTGAGGAAATGGTAGCAGAAGAGAAAATTAGCTCATACTGGGGCCTACTTGCCTTGTAGACTCCAAACAGCTCAAAACTCAGAGATATCAAGTATAAAGGGAAGTCAACCAGAAAGCAGAGGTGTTAATTAAAATCTGTCTACAGAACATTCAACCTCCATCACCAGTACCAGTCCATGCATTACATAGAATGCCTGGTAGTTAAATGTTTTCCCCATGCAGAAGATTGGAGGTTTCTTCTCAAAAGAAAATTTAACAAGTTGTTTGAAGAGAATTAGAGTGTCTAAGGTGGGCATTAGAACACCAGAGAAAGCCCTGGCATTCAAAGTTCCCAGTGTCACAGTGGGCCCTGACAGCCATCAAATCCTGCTCATAAACAGTGTTCATAAGCAGTGTTTTTAAACATCATTGTTCAGAATGAAGGCAAAGATCATAATTTTAGGAAAACCAATCACATAAAAGTAAAAGAATAAAATAAACACCTAAAAAAATTGCCCTTTTAAAAAGATAATAAAACCTCCAACAAAATAATCTTTCTAATTAAAACAGAGATTTGAAAAGAAATTATAAACAAATAAACAAAAATCAGGTATGAGATGTTAGGCCAGAGAAACAGAGAATGAGAGATCTCTTAGAAAATAAAAATGTAACACTGAAATACAAAATTTAACCAAATTAGTAGGATTTAAACACACTTTACTGCCCTAGAACATAGAATGAGAAAAAGAAGTATCAAATAGTTGAGAAAAGGTTAAGAGGCATAGAAAATCAATCTAATATGTCTAATGATCTGATAAATAGAATTTACAGAAAGAGAGAATAGAGTAATTGGTAGACAGAAAATTATCAAAAGAATAATACAAGAGAATTTTCTTGAGCAGAAGTATCCTTGTGTTCAGAGTAAAAGAATATACTGATTACTCAGCACAATTAATATATGAAGACTTAAACTCAAGCACATCATTTTGAAATTTTTCAAAATTCATTAGGACCCATCTGCAGACAAATAGCAAGAAGCTTTCTTATGGATAAAAAAAGGAATCTAAATAAAATCCACCTTGACAATGTAAAAGTAAAGTTAGATTGGGAGAGAGATACGGAAAGGGTTTGAGAAGAAAAAGAGGTAGAGGACAGTGTGGGAAGGTTAGAATCATTGCTTTACAAGTTCAGAATGAAAAGCTACCACTATGAGATAACAAAAGAAGGTTCAGAATGCTGTCTGAAATTACAAGGATGACCAATAGAGAAACTGAGAATAATGTTTCAAATATTTTGCACGATTGAGGAGAAAGTGAGAAGTGGTATAAATACATTAAATTCTAATCCATCTTAGCCTGAGGTAGGAGACACTGTTTAAACTAGGCAAGTAAAAAATATCAGTTTGCCACTCAGGATCATGATGTTTGAGTGAAACTGCTGCTAATTTTCTGAGTGACCAGAGATGAGTTATTTAGCAATATGAAGCCATATTCCTCAACTGGAAAAGACTAAGAAATTTTCCACCTCTCTGATTTCTGTGATTTTATGGATGTTTTTCCTTCCTTGACTTTGGGAAGTTATGTAGTACACAAGCATAATTTGGGAAAAAAAACAAAAAGACAAAAAACAAAGAAAAACACAACACACACAAAAATGCAGATGTAGTCCTTTGGTAATTGCAAAATGGATATGCTCATTCTTTGACACTCCCTTTATATCTGCAGCAAATATCTGAGGACAACGTTTGGGGCAAAAACGTGTTTTTCTTTTTTTAAGAGAATCATCTAAAGTCTTATTATTTTTTTACCTTTCAGAAAGGTATTCTTATGAAAATATGAACCCAATAACTCAGACTAATTTAAGGCTAAAATTTTAATAAGTATATTTGCCTATTTTATAAAGGGCAAAATGTGTTTGGTTGTGTATTATCATACACATAATATTCTGCATTTGGCCTTCAAAGAAAGAAACAAGCTGGTTTCATTAGAGATCATAACTCAGAAAGGCAACACTTAGCTATGCACACCTGACAACCATAAAGAATTGAATAAGGGTTATAGTATATCAAAAGGATCAAAATTTAGTGTATAGCTAAGTATTTCCAATTCCTTGCTGCCTTCTATATATAAATGTTTGCTTTTCTGTCTGTCTATAATGGCAGTTGGAGTCAGATATTCTTCTATCTCCAATATTTTTTTAGGAAGGAGGCTTTCAAATGGCTCTTTGTATACCCAACAGCAGATGTCACACTACACTACAGTCTTTTTTTTTTTATGTTTCTGAACTTCAAAATTACACACAAATGCTTTCTTACCTTTCGCACTCCTTCACATTAACTCTGAGAAAGAATGTAATATATTGAAATGCTAGAACCCAAATAACCAGTTATAGCTAAGCAATTTGATGGAACAATGTCATCTGAAAAAAAAGAGACTATTTGAAATAATCAAGTCAAATATGTAGTGTAATTAGTACTCTGTGTGTGTGTGTGTGTGTGTGTGTATGTGTCTTAGGTTGTACTCAGTTGTCAGCAAATTCTTTTTATCTGAACCTGCAATCCATGAGCTAATTACAGAACAAATATCCAGTTAATTTTAAAGAATATTTGTTGTTGTGTCTGCCATCTGAATGGCTTGAATGGACTTCATAATCCTGAGACCATGAGCTACCTTTAGAGACATATCACACATAAAAATATTTATGAGGCACAATGCTTTGGTAATTACTTTTGAGACCTAAATAGTAATCATTTGGAACCTCTCAGAAAAAAGCAGATGAATCTGTCCTATTGGTTTACAGAACTACTAATATCTTCACTATGATGCTCCTAGGCAATACTCATATTTGAACCATTTGATTAGCAATGAGCCATTCTGGATTTAAAAGGATAGTTCAGGACTTTCCACACTCCAAATGGCTGTATTTGAGATATTTATTATTTGACATCTAGTTAATAGTGCATTATAGGAAATATATATCATATGGGTAAAAATACATCAAACATTTAAATGTTTTGTAAATGAAAACACTATTATTAAATTATTACAATATTGTAATTTGTATTCACATGGAGAAATAAAATACTCATAAATATGACCCAGTAATGGGTATCATTTAAAAAAGTAATATGTAAAAACATATAATGGAGAAAGGAAAGCCTCTTCAATAAATGGTATGGGAAAAATCAGAAAGTCACATGCAAAAGAATGAAACTAGACTGCTATCTATTACTATACACCAAAATTAGCTCAAAATAGATCAAGGACCTGAATATAAAACCTGAAACAATAAATTGCATAGAAGAAAACATAGATACTAAACTCAAGGACCTTGGACTTAAAGAGGATTTTATGAATTTGACCTCAAAGGAAGGAAGAAAAATAAAAAATAAATGAATGGGACTATATCAAATTAAAAACTTCTGCACGGAAAAAGAAACCATCAACAAGGCAAAGAAGCAATCATGCAAATAGGAGAATATATTTGCAAACAATGCCTCTGATAAAGGTCTAATATCCAAAATATGTACAGAACTCATACAACTCAACAATAAAAAAAATGAACAATTTGATTTAAAAAAAATGGGCAGAGAACCTGAACAGACACTTCGAAGAAGACATACAAATAGCCAGTAGACATATGAAAAGATGCTCAAATTCACTATTAGGGAAATGCAAATCAAAACTACAATGAGATATCATCTCACACCTGTTAGAATGGCTATCATCAACAGAACAAGCAATAACAAGTGTTGGAGAGGGCGTGGGGAAAAAGGAATCCTTATACACTGCTGGTGGGAATGCAAATTGGTACAGCCGTTATAGAAAACTGTATGGAGATTTCTCAAAGAACTCAGAATAGAATTACCATATGAACCAGCAATCCCTCTTCAGGTATTTACTCGAAAAACTTGAAAACATTTATTCACAAAGATATATGCACCCCAATGTTCATAGCATAATTATTCACAGTGGCCAGGACATGGAATATTATTCAGCCATAAGAAAAGATGAAACACTGCCATTTGTGACAACATGGATGGATTTTGAAATAATCATGCTAAGTGAAATAAGTCAGACAGAAAAAGTTGAGAACCGTAGTGATTTCACTCATACGTGGGCTATAAAACTGAAAGCAACAAACAAACATAACAAATAGAGACTCATGAACGTGGATAGTAGATTTAGTGATTACTAGAGGGAAACAGGGGATGGAGGAGGTAGACAGGGATAAAAAGTGTCAAATATTTGGTGACAGAAGGAAATTTAACTTTGGGTGGTAAACACACAATGCAATATAGAAATCATGTACTGTTGAATCGTACACTTGAAACTTGATTTTATTAATCAATGTCATCCAAATAATTTTAATTTAAAAAAGTCATAAGCCTGGTGGCAAATTTTTTATTCCCCACATTAAAATCAGAAGTGGTGATTTAAGAATGTCCTGAGTACATTTGTACTGAGTTATTAATTGAAATGGCATTGTGGGCTTTTCACATAGAGACAAGGTAATGTGGTGCTTTCATTAATTATTGCTGCTACTTTGAAAAGAGCTTGCTACTCTTTAAGTTTTGTCTCTTATATCACTCACATTGGACATTGGCTGTGGCAGGAAGAGTTATGTGAAGAAACCTTACAAACCTCAGGTCCAAAAAAGTAGCCCTTTTAAGTTATCTAAAGTTAGTAAATAAATCTTCACTGGCAATATTTCTGCATGACCAAATAGATCCCCTGCTTTATGGCTTTGTCTCATTTTCCATTCTGTTTCTTATCTCTCTTCAGCAAAATAGCGTTGTTATTAAGGGTGACATAATAATGGAAAATTATTTTAGCCTGTAAGGTCTTTTTTTTTTTTTTTAATAGAGCTATAAACAATGACATTAGGATCATGTGATGGTCTCATCTTCCTTCCTATTCTACTGAGAATGCTCAGTGTAATGTCAGGTGGGCTGGGTGTCAGTAGCATATCAAGGCTCAAAGCTGTTAGAGACCCTAGAGTGCAGCCTGAAGCGGCGAGTTTGTGAAATGACAAGATTTGCTTGTGGAAGGGAGCAAAAGCAGTCACTGTTCACTGAGAGAGCAGACAGCAGTGGTAGGGTCAGTGTGTGGTCACTTGATGTCACCCACAAAAGTTCGCTTCCACCCTAAAAAGATAAGGAGTTTTTCAGAGGGCTTAAAATGTGACAATATTGTTTATCTAGTTAAATTTTATTTCTGGAATGTAATGCCTCTTTGTATTTATAATTAGATTAAAATTGTCATCTTGGATTTTTTGGGGGGGAAAGAGGGGTTATGACATGCACTTAGGAGAGATTTAAGTTTTCCATGTTGCATATCACAAATACAAGAGTCCATTTCTCCTTATTTATTTGCAAAATCTGCTACTGAGTCTGAGTAGAAATCTAAAACTACCCTCTCCTCCTTCCATGCCTTTATAGAGTCTCAGAAAATAGAAAAAATATATCAAGAATATTGTTAGGACTAAAATATGAAAATAATTTGAATTTCATTTAGTGACTACAGAAATTTAGTATTGGGATTGTTTCTTTAGTCAAAACTAATATTGGTGAAAACTATACAACTAAAGATAAAAAATATCTTCTAGAAAAATCCAAAGATTGAGCATTTATTAGGTTAAATTTCTATCCATTTTTTAATGCAGAGACAATATGTTGTAATTTTTTTATATTTAAAAGTGAAGCAAGCACAACAATGTGAATGTACTTAACACTACTGAACTGTATATTTAAAAGTGAGTAGGATGCTAAACTTTGTTCTAAAATTTAAAAAAAATTAAAATTAAAATTAAAATAATTAAAATTATAATTAAAAAAAAATTAAGCAAATACTTTACTACAGAAAAAGTATCCTGGGTCTCCCATGAGGCAGATCCTAGTGGAAGACTGAACTCAATGACACACACTTCTGCTTTATGGTCATAGAAGGCAGTAGCTAAAAGGTCTTTTTGGAGATCACGCAGTCCAGACTCCCCTTTTTATAGACTAGGAAAACATAGCCCAGATGGGTAGAGTAATTGTTCTAAGATCATATAGGTAGTAGAACGGAGCAGGGCAGGGGAGACTAGAGATCCGGTTTCCCCATTCCCAGTCTTGGCCCTTCCTGGTGCACTGCTCTGTCTTTGTCAGTAAAAGCAGCTTTGGTTCCTTTCCTTAAAAACCATATATTTTGTGTGTGCTCACTTATTGTCAATTTGATCATCTCTATTTTCTCTACTTTGTCTCCACTTTCCTCTTGTCCCACACTTCCCAATAACATCTTGTACATTCCATTTTTGCAAATATTTTCTGTTTCCTTTACTTTTTTTCATCAACTTTAGAAAGCTAGGCCTAGTAAAATGGCAAGCAGATTTTTTCAGGGGTATGCAAAACAAAAGTGAAAGCAATTGTTTTCTTATTATCACTGGTATAAAACATGTTATAGATATTTATTACACTTTATACCACACTTTCTCATGTATTTTCTATTTAATCTTTTAAGGGTACATAATTTTAGAATGTAAGGCCCATGAAGGAGGGGTCTTGGCTGATTTTGTTTTCATTGCTGTGTCCTGGTACCTAAAACGATATCTGGCACATAGTAGTTATTCAAAAAACATTTGCTGAATGAATAAATTAGTATTGCACTCATTATAGAAGTGAGTGTTTGCTCAAGGACACATAGATGAGTGGTAGAGCCTGGACTCAAGTCCAGGACTCCAGATTCCCAATCCAGTGCACCCTGCAAATCAAGACGGGATTTGCAAAATATGAAGAGATGTAAGACAAAAGGAGGTATAGGAAACTACTAGGAATGTTGAGAAAAGATCTAAGAACATTGCATCTGAGGACATAACTATGTAGGGGCCAATGAAGAAGATTGCTAGTCACAGAAACAGGGAAATGGATTGGGTTAGGGAGGTAGAATGTGAGAACTCAGGATGGGGGTGGAGGGTCAGGATTGAATTTGCATAAATGTGCCAATGAACTAGACTCAGTAAATTGGAGGAAAGTGTTCTCATTGATCTCTTCTCTTTACCCCTCCCTGTATGATTCTTCAGTGTTCTCATTGATCTCTTCTCTTTACCCCTCCCTGTATGAAAGAGTAAAGACACCCAGGCTTAATTTCAGCCATAACTGAAGCCTAAACAAACAAATAAAGCAAGATGCAAACAAAAAACCCCTATATGGCTACAAAATATTTATGAGTCTGCTACATCAATAACACTAATTATACTGTAATTGCCAAGAACTGAAATTAATGTGATTTTGTAGAAATCCACAATCAATCTCATGCCTAATTTCTGTGAATGAATGCACTCTGAACAAAATTTCAGTTTAGAGAGCATATTTCATTCTTAGAGTACTTGGCAAAATGACATTGGGGAGGAGAATTGTGAGATCTAATAGTATACTTCAATCTCAAACTATAAAGGCAATAAATTCAGTCCATTCAATGCTGCCTGATTATGAGGCAGCTCCTTAATGGTGAAACTGGTCCTGTGAATTATCAGATATTACCTCTAGCCACGAGAAAATTCTCAAGATAGCAGACTGAAAAGTTCAGTGATCTCAGAGTCATAATACTACTTTCCTACCCATACACAGACGTACAGTAAAATTAAATTATTTTCTGTTTAGATAGCAGGCATAAATAAGAGAGGCAAAGGCTTTTTCCCCGATCTGCTTCAGCATATGGAAATGAAATGTATTTTGCGCAGTGCCTACTGTGAACGTTACGTTCCCTACTTTGTAGTTAATGTTGAGCAAACTGTGGTCTTGCTGGAGGTTTTAAAAATCTATCTCTCCTTTATTTTGTGAATGCTTCTTATCTGGAGTATCCTGATATTATAGAACGGGAATGGAGCTAGACCTCTTGTTTGTATTTCAGAGACTAAACAGGAGCTGCTGAAAATAAGAGACCATATTCTAAACATACAATTTTAGCATGGAAAACACTGTTTACATAGTCCACAGTAATGGCAGCTGTTTCAGCTGTTTAAATAGTATAATTACACATTTCATTCCAGAGTATAACAGTAACAGTTAGTTTACCAGTAGATCTCAAATTGAATGTACCCGTTCCTATATAAACATGTACAGGTAACCTATCAATAGTTACCGACAATTATATCTGAACTGTAATTTGGTCTTTATTGGAGCTGCAACACTTGAAAAGAACACTTTCTTTGGGAACCTTCCTCCACCCCCACGAACGATGAAAAAAAATACAGTTGTCAGCATAATGTCTTGACATTCATGATGCCAGCCTGTCTTTACTGGTGTCAGATGTGAAAATAAATAGATATTAAACTGTCAGTCAATGAAATTGCAAAGTCAAGAACAGCTCTAGCTGTGATCCTGTGTGTTCCATTTGATGGACACAGGTGTTTAAGTGTTATAAATTCAACAGGGCCAGGGAACAAGAGAAACATTTTCTACCAGTTTTCTATTTGCTAAAACATCTGAGATGAACTTTCCTACATCTAAAGACTTCAGTAGAATCTCAGAGGCTTGAGAAAGTGCCAAGAATTTCCCCACTGTGTTTAGTGCTAAAATGTGAAAAGTCGTTCTTAATTCCTGGAGGTACATTCTACTGTCCTCTGTGCATGCAAGATCTCTAAAGGCAAATTAAGGGCAGCTCTGTTGGTCTTGAATACACATTTCTGACAGATACCACACACTCACCTAGTTTGTTTATTATTCATAAAACACTTAAAGCCAATCATCTATTACTAATAAACATTAACACTATTAAAAATTAACAATCATAAAAAATAACAATCATCTTACAGCATTCTGAGACCAACTCTTCCTTCTGCTTGATGAGTACTGAAGCAAAGCACACCATATTCTTTTTATAACACATAACTGTTTCGGTTGTTATTGTTATTATCATTAGCCATATAATGGTGTCGGCCTGTGTGAGAGATTGCATCCTCTTGATGATACAAATTTTTCATTTTTCAATAAGTACCATTAAATTTATATCCCAAAAAGTATCATTAAATTCTCCTACCAGAAAATGCTGCTTTATAATGACATCATAAACAAAATCTTACACTGAATACTGACTAGTGGTATGAAGAAAGAACTGGAACCTTGTTGCTCTGGGACTCTTAGACTACATTACTGGCTAGTTCACAGAGTAGTATTCTCAAAAATCAAAACATAACAGATCATTTGTGTGCCAACGGCTAACTTAAATGTCTATAAGGATCAAATTGAAATATTGCTCAAAGCTGAAAAAACATTATTTATATACCTGTGATAATTTATTAAATTATGTGCAGAAAATCCTAGGTTGACAGTTTCTCTGATAATTCCCTTGCACTTAGTTTTTTTGGTAACTGCTTTTCTATGTACCCGAACCAACACAGTAGAAAAGACTGTTTAGAAAGATTACTCCTGTGGTTAATTGTAAAACAGTATTCGACAGAAATGAAAACAAATCTTACTAGATCAGATGAAATGCCTCCTTCCGATTTATGTCTTTAAATCAATATTTATGCTTAGGCATTTCCAAACTTGGGAATGGATGATGTTTGCAGTGACATATAACTGACAGCAAGATAGATGCTAATGATGAGCATGAGCACCAAAAGAAGTTAGAGATGTAAAAACTTAAAGACAAACTTTACTTTTCTGCTTATAGAATAAAAGCCCTGCCACATACCTCCTTTTCCATCAAGGTTCTGCATTATTTTCTCATCGCTTCATTGACAAGGATAGGCAACATTGACTATTTTCACATCCTCATCTTGTCCTGTGATTGATTGCAAAAAATAATCACAATTCTTTATCTATCTCTGTATCCTTTTGTAGTATGTTTGCAATTTCCATTCCTTCTATGACGAGGTAAAGTTCATTTCTTCTTACCTTAAGTCTGCCTGCCTTTGTGATTGGCTTTGGTCAGTAGGGTGGACAGTGGTGATCGTATGCCAGTCCATGCCTAGACCTCAAGAGTCCTGATATGCTTCTGCTCATTTTCTTGGATCCCTTCAGAGATGCCATGTGAGAAAATCTAGGCCAGCCTGCTGGGTGATGAGAGACACATGGCTCAGGTGCCATCGTCAGCCTGGCAGACAACCAAACATTCATCAGAAGCTGACTGGCAGCTGACTAAAAATAGCATGAGCAAGTCCAACTGAGTACTGAATATCATCCAGCTGAGCATAGCCTAAATTACTGTCCCACAGAATTGTGAGCTAACCAATTGGTTGTTGTTTTAAAGTACAGCAAAAACTAAATGATGCTCCCTTTCTAATTCATTACAATGTAGTTCTGGTCTTCATCTATCAACTTATCTGGTTATGGTCACTAATTAGTGATCACTGTAGTTCTTGCCCTACATCCCTTCTCAGCAGCACTGTTGTTGCTGACTTCCCTTTTCTTTATGCCAGAAGGACAGCCTTCTTTCTACTGTTCTATTGGCAATGGTTGCTGTTTCTTCTGGTTGCCCTTTAAACATTGGAATTCTTTAGAGATCTGGCCTTAATCATTTTTTCTCTATTTCCATATGCTGTCCTTGCGTGATTTCATTCACTTGGATGTTCTTAAGTTGTACAAATACTGATGGCATCTAAATGTATATCAATTAGCCCTATCAGATATTTGAGATAGTTCAATTGGGATATCTAGCAAACACTTAAAACTTAAAATAACTTTGAATTTTAACTCATAATTTGCCCACCCTTCAAATGTTTTGTGACTCTAATAGGTATAAATTTCCAATCTAGAACTCTGAGTCATTTTTTTTGCTTCTCTAAATCTTCCTTTCCACATCTAAACTTCCATTCTGCCTTAGCTTATGACCACAAAACATCAGCTCAGACCAGTGCAAAAGCCCACATGTCTTTTTGTTACTACTAGAATTATATTCCCAAAGAGATTTACTATAATGACATTCCTTTCCTTACATCTTCTGCTACAGGTAAAGTTAGTACTTTATTATGTGTTTTAGAATCAGAAAAACTTTCTCTAATGCCTTAGCCTCCCAACTTAATAGATATCTGACCTTTGGAAATTCTGTAGCTTCTCTGATCTTCAGTTTCTATATGTATGATGTACTTTCAAGTCATTCTGATCATTGAAAGACATACTTTATGCAAGATTCATATCAGAAGGACTAGCACATAGTGAATATTTAATGTTTCACTTAAATTTTGCAGTCTACCTCTAAGTAACCTCCCTAACATCATTTCTTGCTACCTCTCTTATCTATATTTTTCCCTTCATTCCTGGCCTTGAAAGGCTAATGTGTTGGCCATACTTAGTTTTGCACTCATTCCTAAGTAATCTACCATATTTTATGCATTCTAAGAGACTTTTAATATCTCTAATATGAGGAGGTGTCTTAAAATTAATGGCATATTATAGTTTAATTAGGAGCTTTATTTTTTTTACTTTAGTGATACTTAAATTGTGTAATTTATTAAATGAAATGACATTTGCTGATTTCTTGTCTTTATATATGCTCTTTGTTTTTCCTAGAATAACTTTCTTTCCTTAATTTCTAGATAAACTCTTAGGCTCTTATGACTTGCCCAGACATTTTCTTCTCATTTTCCTGTGATTCCACAGCCACTTTTTATAATTCTCTATTTTCTTGAAGTTAGGCAGTCAGAGAGAACACAGTTTATACAAGACCACACCAAATTCTGGCACTAGCTACATTTTCTAGGAATTCTCCAAACCACCCAGTTTCAAAAACTCTCCAGAAGTACTCACATAATTCACTAATCACTGGCAAATTTTGGTTATGGTTTACTGCAGAGAAAGGATACAGGTTAGAATCGGCCAAAGGAAGATGTGCAGTGAATGGAGTGCACAGAGCTTCCATCATTCTCTTTCCATAAAGTCAGGGCACATTACTTTTCTGATATCAATGTATGACAATACACATGGAGTATTACCAATCCAGGAAGCTCCCCTAAGCTCAGGGTCCAGAGTTTTTACTGGGGCTCCACCATGTAGGCATGATTTATTGCCAGCATGGAGCATCTCACTGTCCAGGTGAAGCAAAGCCCTTGTGTCGCAAAGCCCCCACTCTAAATCACATTATTGGTCTGTCTGGCATGGTTAGCCCCTACTCTAAATACTATCTGGTATTGCCAGCACCCAACCTAAATCATAGTGCTGGACAATACATCATGCCCTCAAGCATACAAAGACACTCTTATTAAGCATGACATTCCATAGGCTTAAAGAATACCTCCCAGATGTCAAAGACAAAAGTGAGACCTATTTCTGAATAAGGTTAAATTATTTACTTCAGACTATTATATACATACTATAAATTATTACTTGTTTGTATGTCTTTTCTCTGTAGCTTATATGCTTCCAGATTAAGAATACATATTTTGAAATCAGATAGACCCTGTATTCAAGTCCTGAATACTTTACTTACCTCCAGTATGACCTTGGGCAAGTTTAAAAACAAACAAACAAACAAAAAAAACGGTTTTCAGTTCCAGTCAAGATGGTGAGCAAGGTAAAAGCAAGGTTTGCCTCCTTCCACGACCACATTAAAATTACAACCAAATTATAAAATAAACAACTTGGAGAACAACCTGAAGTCTAGCTGATCATAACACATAGATCTGAGGCTATAAAGAAAAAGCCACATTGAGACTAGTAAGAGGGGCAGAGACACAAAGCAGTCTGGTCCCCCACCCAGGTGTGGCTGTTAAGCACTGGGAGAGATAGCACAGCTGCAGAGGCCCCTTCCCCCGAAGAAACAAGGAGCCATAGCTGTACACAGGGGCTCCTCATCCAGGGGTTCAGTCTGGGGACGAGGAGTTCCAACAGAATCTGACTGTAAAAATCATTGCAGTCTGGCCATCTGGGTAAACCAGAAGGAAGATGAAAACCCAGATGTCCCCCTTAAAGGGCCCATGCACATACTTACTTGCTCACAGACACTGGCCCTGGGCTCCAGTGGAGGGTCAGCTGCTCGGGGAGGGACTGAGTTGTTTGGTCCCAGAGTGAGGGCAGAAGGGACAGCCACCATTGCTCCTTTGTCGGGCCCCCCCTCTGGAGCAGTCAGCAGACGGGTGCCATCTTGCCTATGTTGACTCCTCCCCCCACATGACCAATTCTGAAGCTGCATTGGCCAGTAAGTTTAGCCCCCTCCACCCTGTGTCTCCCTGTGGCCCAACTTCACCTAACCCACAAATTGCCTGGGGTGGGCCACTGCCAAACAGCCATGTACCTTTCCTAGGCCTCATATTCATGGGCAAGCAGCAGCATTCAGCTCATGCTGTCCATGTGTAGCCCACACATTATGGAAGAGACTTTTGGTGGCTGGCCACTGGTGCCAGCTCGAACTGCCGTGTTTCCTGGGTGGATCACTGGGGTCTGTGGGTCTAAGGGGGATGGTGGCTGGCCTCACTGTGGTCTGTGACCTTTATGGGAGCCTGCAGGCTCAGCACTGGCAGCAATGTGCATTGACCTGATGGAATCAGCTTGCTCCACTGCATTGGCCAAGTAAAATCTGCATGCTTTCCCCTGGCAACTCCCTGGGTCCCCACCCCACACAACTCTTATATCAACCAAAGGCTCTTATAGCTGCAGAGACTTACAGGCAAGTGGCATGTAGCCTCAGGCCTTGAAGTGCACTAGTTCTTTTGCTGAGCCACCCCAAGGCCAGTACTGGAGGTAACCAACCTCGGCTTGTAGCGTGGTCTCTCCCACTTGCCTCCAGATTCAGCACAGGCAGCAACCAGTCACAGATCACTTAGTAGCTCCTATGAGGTGGCCCCAAACAACCAAAGGCCATGACTGAACTTTACCTACACAGGAGCCTCACCCAAGGGGCCCTGGAAGCTGGCATCAGAGCACCACCTGACTAGCCCCATAAGCAGCACATCCAGAGGGTGATCTCAACAGATCTCAATACATGCCTGCTAGAAAGAATCCCACTCCCTGGAGTCAGGGCCTACATGGCAGATCATACTCTGTGGGTGTGGCCAATCCCCACAGCCAAGCAATCCAAGAGTCAATCCCATCCATTGACATGCTAACAGCAATCAAGGCTTAGCTATAACAACAGGAGAGCACACAACAACCACACACACACACAAAGAAACAGAATTTCTGGTGCAGGTGATCAGGGAGATTGCACCACTGGGTCACACAGGACATCTACTACATAAGGCCACCTGGCCAAGGCTTGGAGAAGTAACAAATCTTCCTAATATATACAAATGAACACAGAAGCAACTAAAATGAAAAAAAAAAGAAAGAAAAAGAAAAGATAAGAAACGTGTTGCAAATGAAGCAACAGGAGAAAATTCTAGAAATAAAACTAAACAAAATAGAGGCAAGCAACCTACTAGAGACAGGGTTCAAAACACTGGTTATAAGAATGTTTAATGAACTTAAAAGGAGAATAGATGATCTCAGTGAGGACTTCAACAGAGAGATAGTAAGTATAAAAAGGACACAGAACTCACAAAAAAAGAACCAGTCAGAAGTGAAAAACATAGTAACTGAAATGAAGAATACACTAGAAGGAACAACAGTAGACTAGATGAAGCAGAGAATCAAATCAGTGAGCTGGAAGACAAGGTAGCAGAAAACATCCAATCAGAACAGCCACAAGAAAAAAGAATTTTAAAAAATGAGAAAAGTTTAAGAGACTTCTGGGACAACATCAAATGTACCAACATTTATATCATAGGGGTACCAAAAGGAGAAGAGAGAGAGTAAGAGATTGAGAATGTATTTGAAGAAATAATGATGGAAAACTTCCCCAACCTGTCTAAGAAAATAGACATACAAGTCCAAGAAGCTCAAATAGTTCTAAACAAGAGGAACCTAAACAGACCCACCCCAAGACCGACATCATTATTAAAGTGCCAAAGGTTAAAGACTAAGAGAGAATCTCAAAAGCAGCAAAAGAAAGGCAGCTAGTTACTTACAAGGGTACTCCTATAAGAATGTCAGCTGAAACTTAGCAGGCCAGAAGATATTGGTATGAAATATTCAAAATGATGAAAGACAAGAACCCCAAACCAAAATTAGTCTATCCAGCAAAGCTATCGATTAAACTTGAAGGTGAGACAAAGAGCTTCCCAGACAAGAAAAAGCTAGAGGAATTCATCACCAACAAGTCAGAATTACAATAAATGCTAAGGGGACTTCTGTAAAAAGAAGAAGAGGAGGAAACCCCATAAATACAAATAATAAAATGCCAATAACTGTGTACCTACCAATAATTACTTTAAATGTAAAGGGATTAAATACTCCAATCAAAAGACATAAGGTGGCTGAATGGATAAGAATACAAGACCCATAAATATGTTGTCTACAAGAAACTTACTTCAGATCAAATGACACACACAGATTGAAAGTAAAAGCATGGAAAAAAATATTTCATGCAAATAAAAATTTTTAAAAAAAGCTGAGGTCGCAATACTCATATCAGACAAAAGTAGACTTTAAAACAAAGGCTATAATAAGAGACAAAGGGCATTACATAATGATAAAGGGATCAATAAAACAAGATGACATAACCTTAGTAAGCACATGCATCCAATATAGGAGCACCTTCATATATAAAGCAATTATTGAATGATATAAAGGGAGAGATTTACAGTAATATACTCATAGTGGGAGACTTTAACACACCATTGACAACAATAGACAGATCTTCCAGACAGAATATCAACAAGGAAACAGAAGGCTTAAATGACACATTGGACCAGATGGATTTAATTGATATTTTCAGAGCAGCAGAATATACATTTTTCTCAAGTGCACAGAGAACATTTTCCAGGATAGACCACACATTAGGCCTCAAAACTAGTCTCAATAAATTAAGATTAAAATCACATCAAGTGTCTTCTCTAACCACAATGGTACGGAACTAGTATATAACTACAAGAAAAAAACTGGGAAATACACAAACACGTGAGGCTTAACAACATGTTACTAAACAATGAATACTGCTAACAATGGGGTCAAGGATGAAATCAAAAGATACCTAGAAACAAATGAAAATGAAAACAAAGTTCAAAATCTATGGGACACAGTGAAAGTGGTCCTACAAGGGAAATTCATAGCAATACAGGCTTACCTCAAGAAACAAGAAAAATCTCAAATAAACAATCTAACTGTACACTAAAAAGAATTAGAAAAAAAACAGCAAACAAAACCCAAAGTGAGTAGAAGGAAGGAAATAATAAAGATCAGAGTGGCAATAAATGAAATAGTCTAGAAAAATAGTACAAAAGATCAATGAAAGCAAGAGCTACTTCTGTGAAAAGATAAACAAAATTGGTAAATCTTTAACCAGATTTATCAAGAAAAAAGGAGAGAGGATCCAAATAAATAATATCGGAAATGAAAGGGAAGTAACTATGGACTCCACAGAAATACAAAGGATTATAAGAAAATTCTATGAGCAATTACATGACAACAAATGGGACAATCTGAAAGAAATGGATACATTCCTAGAAACATACATCTCTCAAGACTGAGTCAAGAAGAAACAGAAAATCTGAACCAACTGATTTCCACCAACAAAATCAAATCTATAATAAAAAAAATTACAAAAAACAAAATTCCAGGACCAGATGGCTTCACCAGTGAATTCTACCAAACATTCAAAGAAGATCTAATACCTATTCTCTCTCCTCAAACTCTTCCAAAAAATCGAAGAGGAGGCAATACTTTCCAACTCATTTTATGAGGCCAATATCACCCTGATAACAAAACCTGGTAAAGATAATACAAATAAAAGAAAACTACAGACCATTATCTCTCGTGAACATGCAAAAATCCTAAATAAGATATAGCGTAAAAGAAAACTACAGACCAATATCTCTCGTGAACATGCAAAAATCCTAAATAAGATATAGCGAACCGAATACAGCAACATATTAAAAAGATTATATATCATGATCAAGTGGCCTTCATCCCAGGGGCACAGGGATGGTTCAACATATGTAAATCGATTAATGTGATGCACCATATAAACAAATTAAAAAATAAGAAACATACGATCGTATCAATAGATGTAGAAAAAGCCTTCGACAAGATACAGCATCCATTTATGATCAAAACACTTAACAAAATTGGTACAGAAGGAAAATAAAGGCCGTATATGACAAACCCTCAGTCAACATTATCCTTAATAGTGAAAAAACTAAAAACCTTCCAAGACTAAGAAAAAGACAAGGCAGTCCATTATCGCCACTGTTATTCAATATAACACTGGAGGTCTTAGTGAGTGCCATCAGACAAGAGAAAGATATAAAATGCGTCCAGATAGGAAATGAAGAAGTCAAACTGTTACTATTTGCAGATGACATGATTCTCTATATAGAAACCCCTAAAGACTCCACAAGAACACTACTAGAAACAATAAGTAAATACAGTAAACTTTCTGGATACAAAATCAATGTTCAAAATCCATAGTGATTCTATACGTTAATAATGAATTGTCAGAAAAAGAAGTGGAATAATTACTTTTGCAATTGCAACAAAAAGAATAAAATACCTAGGAAAAAAATTAACAAAATATGTGAAGGACCTATATGATGAAAACTATAAGACCCTATTAAAAGAAATTGAAGAAGATACAAAGAAATGGAAAAATACTTTGTGTTCTTGGATTGGAAGAATCAACATAGTTAAAATGACCATATTACCTATAAGCATTATACAGATTTAATGCAATCCCCATCAAAATCTCATCGGCATTTTTTAAAGAAATCGAACGAAAAATCATCAGATTTGTATAGAAGCACAAAAGACCCCAAATTGCCAAAGCCATCCTAAGAAAAAAGAATGAGGCTAGAGGCATCACTCCGCCTGACTTCAAGTTATACTACAAAGTGACGACAATCAAAATGGCATGGTATTGGCAGAAAAACAGACACACAAACAAGTGGAACAGAGTTGAGAGTCCAGAAATAAACCCATGTTTATATGGGCAAATAATTTTCAACAAAAAGCCAAAATACGGTGGAGAAAGGAAAGCCACTTCAATAAATGGGAAAATTGGAAGGCCACCTGCAAAAAAATGAAACTAGACTGCTGTCTGTCACCACAGACCAAAATTAACTCAAAATGGATTAAGGACCTAAATATAAGACCAGAATCAATAAAATGCATAGAAGAAAACATAGGAACTAAACTCAAGGACCTTGGACTTAAAGAGGATTTTATGAATTTGACCTCAAAAGCAAGGGAAGTAAAAACGAAAGTAAATGAATGGGACTACATCAAATTAAAAAGTGTCTGTACAGCAAGATAAAGAGACAACCATCCGAATGGGAAAATGAACAAGATAAAGAGACAACCATCAACAAGGTAAAGAAACAACCATCCGAACGAGAAAATATATTTGCAGGCAACGCCTCCAATAAGAGTCTAATATCCAAAATATACAAAGAACTCATACAACTCAATAACAACAAAAAATCATACAATCCAATTAAAAAATGGGCAGAGGTCTTGAACAGACTCTTTTCCCAAGAAGACATACAAGTGGCCAACAAATATATGAAAAGATGCTCAACATCGCTAACTATTAGGGAAATGCAAATCAAAACCACAATGAGATACCATCTTATATCTGTTAGAATAGCTGTTATCAACAGGACAAGTGAAAAAAAAAATGTTAGAGAGGATGCAGAGAAAAAGGAACACTCATACACTGCTGGTGGGACTGCAAATTGGTACAGCCACTATGGAAAACAGTATGGAAGTTCCTCAAATAACTAGGAATTGTTCTACCATATTATCCAGCAATCCCTCTATGGGGTATTTACCCCAAAGACTTGAAAACTCATATCAATGTTCATAGCAGCATTATTCGCAGTGGCCAGGACATATAAACAACCGAAATGTCCTATGATAGTTGATTGTATAAAGAAGCTGTGGTACATATATACAATGGAATATTACTCAGCCATAAGAAAAAATGAAATACTGCCATTTGCGACAACATGGATGGACCTTGAGATAATCATGCTAAGCGAAATAAGCCAGACAGAAAATGTTAAAAACCACATGATATCACTTATATGTGGGATATAAACCTAAAAGCAACAAATGAACAAGACAAATAAACATCTGTCATGGTCATGGACTGTAGATTAGTGGTTACATGAGGGGAGGGGGAGGGGGAGAATAGATGGGGTAAAAGGGGTCAAATATGTGGTGACAGAAAGAAATCTATGGGAAGTATAATTTAAAAAATAAAAGATAAATTTTTTAAAAAGATGGAACCAGGTTGGGCGTCTAGTAATCTTAGTACCTGGTAAGGGCCTTGCCATCTATGTTTAAGATTATTTGAGTGGAGATACTTAAATAGGACCCAATCACCAGGGATTACAGGAGTAGATAGAAGATCTCCTGTGAATTCCTTTGGTAAGACTTGGTCTGCATGTTCTCTTAATATTCGTCTAACTAGATTTAGTATGGATTTGTAATCTTTTAAGGAAGACATTGTGGTTGAGAAGTTCCCTAGAAGGAAAGGCCTTCCATACATGAGTTCAAAAGAGCTAAGGAAAGGGGAGGCCTGAGGTGAGGCCCTAATGCACATGAAGGCAATGGGTAAGAGTGAAGTCCAGGCCTCCTTAATCTCTAGACTAAGCTTAGTTAAGTGGGTTTGAGGACTGAGGTTGATAAGGAGTGCATAGGTTCCATTGAATACCTAAGGTGAAGCTGACTTCCTGTTATTTGAGATATGAAGGCTGGGCTTTTATCTGACTGTAATGAGATGGGTATTCCAAAGCCAGGAATAATGTCGATGTGCAGTGCCTGGGTAACTTTAGAAGACTTCTCAAAGGCAGTGGGGAAACCCTCAACCCATCAGAAAATGTGTCTACAAAGGTTAGTAAGTAACAGGTTTTCCCAATGGGAGGCATGTGTGTAAAATAAATTTGCCAGTTCTGTCCAGAGATGCTGCCCCTAGCCTGATGGGTGGGAAAGGAAGGAGAGTGTATACACCCTTGGGGAGAGACTGTGGAGCAGATAGAGCAATTTTTTGTAATATCTGGAAGGAGAGTATTAAAGTTATTGCAGGTAATGAGGGGTTTAAGGAGTTGTAAAAGCAGTTTAAATCCAATATGTAAGTAGTTATGAATATCTTACAGGATATTTTAAGCTTGGCCCTGTGGTAAGCTATACCTTCCTTGCGCCTTTAGCCAAGGGTCTTCCTTATCTGCTCCAGCCTGAGGAGAGACTGATACTCTGAGAGAGTACTGTAGCGTGAAATGAGGAATAGCTAAGAGTTGGAAGGCAGGGGGTGGTTGCTGTGCTACCCTTTTGGCCTCTGCATCTGCCTTATTATTGCTCTGCATGATGGGTCATTTCCTGCCTGGTGCCCCTTACAGTGAACTACTGCTGCTGCCTTGGGAAGATGAGCAGCCTGAAGAAGTTTAATAATTAAGGGGCATTGGTAATAGGAGAGACTTTTGTAGTGAGAAATCCTCTTTCTTCTCAAATTGGGGCATGTAAATGGAGACTATGGAAGGCATATTAACCTCTAGTCCAGATGCTAAAGTTAACACTCTGGTGAAGGCAATTAATTCTGCCTTTTGAGAGGTAGTTCCTATTGGAAGGGGATTAGACTCAATGACCTCTGTGAGAGAGACAATTGCATAGCCTGCCAAATTTTTCCCATCCTGAGAGAAAGAACTACCATCAATAAACCAAGTGTATGAGGCACTGGGTAAAGAGGAGTATGTTATATTTGGGAAACAGGGAGTCTTAAGTTTGAGGATTTCTATATAGAAATGTGAAGTCTCTTTGTTGGGGGTAAGTAAAGGAGTGGCAGGATTGAGTGGAGGGCATTTGGCTAGGGTAATATGGTAAGATTCAATAAAGATTATGTGAAAATTTGCATTCTAGAGGGAGGGAGATTTGGGGTAGCTTTGTATTTTATGAGGTCAGAGATATTATGTGAAACCATGATGGGTTGTCTGAATGTGAGTTTCTGGTTTTTGAGATTTAGAAGAGCAGCCACTGCCAGGGCTCTTAGGCAGGCTGGCCAACTCCTGACTATAGTATCTACTTGCTTTGATAGATAGGCAATTACTTGAGTATCTGGTCCCTAGACTTGTCCTAAGAGTCCAAGTGTTATTCCTTTCTTTTCTGTAGTGTAAAATGCAAAAGCTTTGGAGAAGAGAAAGAGCTGGGGTTGATGTAAAGGCTTGTTGTAAGGGCCTGTTGTAACTTCTGGAAGTAAGGGCTAATATTAATGGTGGTATTTAGTGGTTCAGTCAAAAGATCTTTAGAGGCCAAGTATAAAGGATGAGCTAGAATGCTGAGGTTAGGGAACCAAATGCAGAGAAACCTTGCTCAACTGAGGAAAGATAGGCGCTCTTGTTTTGAGGTAGAAGGTGAGATTCAGAACTGAAGAATATAACATAAAACAAGAAGGACCAGAGGGAAAAGCCACAAAACCCAACCAAAATTAAAAAAAAAAAAAAGGACACACAAGGACAAGGCTCAATGTTGTATGGCAATGGAGAGATCAAGATAAATGACTTGAAGGGAAGAAAGTTGGGCCTTCTTAGGAGAGATTCGATATCCATTTTTAGCCAAATGATTTACAATACTAGCTGTGTTCATAAGAGAGAGAATAAGATGGGCTACAAAGGAGGAGATCATCTATATATTGGAGAAGAGTGCTAGGATAGAGATCTAGTTTTTCTAGATCTGATGCTAAGCCTTGTCCAAAGAAATGCGGACTATCCCAGAAACCTTGAAGGAAGGACAGTCCAGGTAAGTTGTTGGGACTGATGGGTGACAGGATCTATCCAGGTAAAAACAAAGAGATTTTGGCAGTCTGGGTGCAGAGGAATGGTGAAGAATGCACCATTCAGGTCAATTACAGTGAAATGGGAAGTATCTGGGGGAATAATGGCTAGGAGGGTATAGAGGTTGGGTACTACTGCGGGGTTAGGAGAACTGCCTGGTTTATGATGCGAAGGTCCTGGACTAAGTGATATGAGCCATCCAGCTTCTTAACAGGCAGAATGGGGTGATGAATAGGGAGTGAGTGGGTCTGTGAAGGTTTTGGGATAGAAAGCATTGTATAATGGTTTGGAAGCCTCGTCTACTTTCCAAAGAAAAGGGGTGTTAGGGTTGACAGGGGTATATTGAAGGGTCTTTTAGTTTTATGTGGATAGGAGAGTGGTGTTGTGCTGTGGAAGGGGTGGAGGGATTCCAGACCTTCAGTGTGACTAGAGAAGTTAGGAGGGAGAATTTATCCAGTTCAGGTTTAGTGAGAAGGAGGAAGGATGGATCTAAATTAGAGGTGGAAGAGAGAAGCATAAGGGAGTCTCTGAATTTTGATAAAATATCTATATCAAGGATTAGGGTTGAGTACTTAGGAAAGACAAGAATGAATGACTGAAAAGTATTTCAAGTAAGAGACAATTTAAGGAGGGTTGGCTAAAGACCTGGAGATTAGACCATTAATCCCCCACAATGGAGTCTTGAGAGGGGCAGATAGCACTTGCAAAGTCAGGAAAGGCAGAGTAAGTGGCCCGGTATCAATAAGAAAGGGAATTGGCTTACCTGCTACTAGCACAGTTACACTGGGCTCCAAAGGAGTGATAGGCATGAGGGCCTGGGGGCCCAGGCACCTTCAGTCTTCAGTGGTGAGGCCAAGAAGGCTGGGCAGGTTGAGGTCCAGTTGTTCCAACTTTTCGGAGAGAAGAGATGTGAACTTCCCTTGAGGGGGTAGGTCACAGTCAACTTTCCAGTGAACTTTCTTGACACAGAGTTGACAAGGGCCTGAAGGAGGTCAAGGATTAGGGCAACCTTTGGCCCAGCGTCCCTCCTTGCCACATTTAAAGCAGGTGCCTAGAGGGGAGTGTTCTGCCCTTAGGGATTTGCTTATCTCTTTGGGAGTGCTGGATAGCTGCTACCAGCATCTGGCATTTAGTCTGATCCCTTTAAAGATGTTCATTTCTTGTTTCCTCATCTCTATCATTGAAAACTTTAAAGGCAGCACTTAAGAGGTTCCTTTGTATGGTTTGAGGGCCATCTTCCAGCCTCTGTAATTTGTGTCTGATGTCAGGAGCCAATTGTGAAATAAAATGAGTATGTAGGGAGAGGAGGAAGAGTCTAGTGTAGTGTAGTTTTGGAGAGCCTCCATTAGGTGAGACAGAAAAACGATGGGATTTTTGTCTGGACCTTGGCTGATCTCTTTGAGTTTTTCATAGTTAACTGCCTTGTGTGACTCTTTTTGAAGCCCTGCTATGAGGCAAGTTATCATATGATTTTGGCATCAGCAGCCTGGGGAATCTATCTGATAGTTCTAATTGGGATTCTGTCTGAGGACGGCTACTGCCTTCACTGTCTGTTGATCATCTTGCCAATGGAGGTTATCAGCCTGACCCTGAGTGGGTAGCTAGACTCTCTCTTTTTCTTCGGGGGAAGGAGTGGAGGAAAGGATTATATAGAGGTCATGTCAGATAAGATCATAGGATCGAGTTAGGTATTCAAATTCCTTGATATAGTGGTGGGGTCAGTGGAAAAAGACCCTAACTTTTTCTCAGTTTGTTAGGGATCAGAGAGAGAGAAGGAGACATGAATGCAGACTATACCCTTGGCTCCTGCAACTTCCCTTAAAGGGAAGAGAGTAGCAGTTTCCTGAGGGTGAGTCTGAGAGCATGTGTGAGGGGGGAGAAGGAAGGTTCTGAGGGATCTGAGCTGGACTCATCAGAAGCTGAGGGATTAAGGGAAGCGGGAGTAGGGGAGTTGGGAGCTGAAGGGTTAAGCGAAGAGGAAGTGGGGCAGCCATCTGGGATGTCAGCTGAAAGAGGAGCATATAGGGATGGGGGCCTAGGTGGTAGTGGTCCATGGTCAGTGAGATCGAAAGAGGTAGTGTCAGTTTCAGAGATAAGGAAAGTAGACTGTTTGGAGTGAAGAAGTAAAATCTGATAATTAGAGAAAGATTTATAGAGAGAGAGTCTGGAGCAGAGAATTAAGAAGGCCTAGACAAAGGGAACTTCAGACCACTTTTCATTGCGATGACGGAAGTTGTCAAGGTCTCATAATGTATTATAATTGAAGGTGCTATTCTCAGGCCATTGAGATCCATTATCCAAATTATATTGTGGCCAAGCAGTGTTACAATAGAAAATGAGATACTTAGGTCTGAGGTTGTTTAGGTTCTTCAAAAGGCAGCTAAGAGGACTGGTTTTAGAGAGTGTAGAGGATGTATTCCCCATGACAAAGAGGATAAGAATGACAGGGAAAGTGAGGAGGGCAAGCAGAAAACCACAAGGGAGGGAGTGGCTCTTTGAGTGGGCGTCCCCACTGACAGAGTCCCTCTGATAGAGGAGAGGGGTCCTTTCTGAGCCAAGAATCCCCAATTAGAAGGACACAAAGCCAGGAGGCTAAGAGTCTTCTGACCTAGCACTAGGATTTGTCAGAGAATGAGAGACAGAAAACCTGAGATGAGGTAAATAAGCTCTCACCCAAAAATTAAGTGACCAATGTGGACTGGCAGGTCAGCAATGAGAAGGTGATGCTCCCAGTCTGGTGTCCTCCCTGGCTGGGTTCAAGGAGGATTTGGGAAGTTAGAGCCCAAATCCTTAGAGCCCGAGGAAGAGGTAGGAGCCTGAGGTTAGCCTGGGCGAGCTGCCACAGCCCACTGCTCTCCAGGTTGCAAACCAATAACCTCAGGGCTCAGAAGAATGGCCACTAAGCCTGTACCAAATCCTCCCGGATTTCAACACCAGATGTTAGGATTGCCGAAGGAGGAACACACAAGGCCAAGGAGGTTAAACAAGGTTTATTGTAGCAAAGTGACAGCCAGGCCAAGCCAAAGGTGGTGCCAGCCTTGAATGTGAGGGGACTTTAAACTTATATGGGGCTTGAGGTGGGCTTTTTCAGTGGGAATATTTCAGGTGGGTAAATTAGAGGGGAAGAGAGAAAAGTCCAATGAAATGGGAGGTGAACATGTAGTGTTACCAACCTGGACATTGCAAGATTGAGTTCCCACACAAAACGTAAGAGAGGAGTCTGGTTCCCACACTATGGGGATAAGGGATAGGGCCCTCTTGGACCTAACAGAGACTACGTCAAACTAAAAAGGTTATGCACAGCAAAGGAAACCATCAACAAAATGAAAAGACAGTCTACTGAATGGGAGAAGATATTTGCCTATGATACATCTGATAAGGGGTTAATATTTAAAATTTATAATACAACTCAACAAAAATCAAACAATCCAATTAAAAAATGGTCAGAGGACCTGAATAGTTATTTCTCCAAAGAGGGCATACAGATATCCAACAGACATCTGAAAAGATGCTCAAGATCACTAATCATCAGATAAATGCTAAGTAAAACCACAAGGAGATGTCACCCCACACCTATCAGATTGGCTGTCATTAATAAATCAAAAAACAAGTGTTGGAGAGGATGTGGAGAAAAGGGAACCCTCATATACCATCGGCAGGATTGCAAATTGGCACGGCCACTATGGAAAATAGTTTGGAGTTTCCTCAAAAGTTAAAAAGAGAACTACCTTTTGACCAAGCAATTCCACTTCTGGGTATTCATCTAAAGAAATCCCAAACACTAGTTTGTAAAGATCTGTGCACCCCTATGTTCACATCAGCCCTATTCAAAATAATCAAGATATGGAAGCAATTTAAGTGCCCATCAATAGATGATTGAATAAACAAGTTATGGTACATATATACAATTGAATATTACTCAGCCACAAAAAAAAAGAAAAGAAAAGAAATCTTTCCTAGATTTGGACCTAGAGTATATTATGCTGAGTGAAATAAGTCAGACAGAGAAAGATAAATACCATATGATTTCACTTATATGCAGAACCTAAAGAACAAAAGGAACAAACTAACTAAATGAAAACAGAGACATGCAGAGGAAAAACTGGTGATTGCCAGAGGGGGCGGAATTTGGAGAGCTGGGTAAAAAAGATGGAGGGATAAAGAAGTACAAATTAGTAGTTATAAAATAGTCTTGGGTATGTAGAATACAGAATTAAAAAAAATTTTTAAAGAATAATAAAAAATACTTATGTCTTGGAAAAATAAAACCTTATTTTATTAGGATTATTCTAAGATTGAATTGGATAATATACAAGGAATATTTACCATAATTTCTGGCTTCAGTAATCAGTTAATAGACAGTAGCAAATTATATGATTATCATTTTTCTTTTAACTTCCATGTGGGTTATAATCAACACCTTAATTCTTTTATTAGGAAAAGGGAGCAAAAATAATAGAGGAAAAATAAATTTAAGTAGCACAGAGACTGAATTGAGTTTCATTAAATATTATATTTTAGTGATATCTAATTTATATTCAACCCATGTGTTACTAACTTTACGTTTGAGATTATTATTTCTAAAATAAGGGTACTATGGTTTTAGGATATTGACAACACTGTAAGAAGAAAACTATAGTTAATAGGCAACTTCTTCATTAAATAATACTAACCTTTAAATTAAATTAAATCAAGAAAATTTATAAAAGCAATCTGAAACGTCAAGATTAGTGATTGAGGATGATAAATTAAATTCCAGATTTAAGACTATCTTACAAATGATTTCCTCCAACTTCCCCACAAAACAGAAACTTCTGAAGCACTTACATTAAGAGCACATACAATTCCTTTTGAATATTTTCAACGTAAGCAAGAAAAAAGTTCTGTCTCAAGATGGATTTCATTCAAAATGTTATTTTAAAATGTTTTTTGTTGGATTTTCAATTTCAGCAAAATTATAAATAAGATAACATAAATACTTTCTTGTCAGGAAGTTCTACAAATTCATGATAAAATATAACAATCATCTTTTTAAAAGCTAAATTCTTGAGTAAGCTGGGAAAGTCTCTAGGGACAAGGATTGAAGAAGAAAACTAACAAAACAGAACTAATAACAAATGAGCTAATGTTGAAGCTATACTAAGGGAGTATTTCTATTGGGTAATCTACACATTCTTGGGTTCAGGCATAGGTGGAAATAGGAGACCAGATTATGGATTTAATTACGGTAGAGAGTAGAAGCTGAGACCCATTGAAAAAAATTGGTTTTGAAAGAGTGCTTAATGAAAAAAGAAATGGAGAAAGTTTGTGAGGGGTAGGGGCAAGGGAAACCTGCTATATAAAAGAGAACTTGAAGCTTCCCATTTTGACCTGGGCTCTGGGTAGAAAGAAAGTCTCCTCTCAGATTTTTACCTACAAACCTACCCTACCTTCTATAAGATTTGGAATTTAAATTTCTGGAAGTTTAGGAATCTTCAAATTTAAGAATACGAAAGTAATCCAAAATTATTTTCAGACAGGTGATGCCTCTCTGGCATCTGTAATACACACATTCAATTTCACTCTTGAGGGACATGCATTTCAACCAGAGTATACAGGACTCCCATAAATAAAGTCCAGTTGAATATAATCCCACGATTCAACGTTAGGTAAAAGCATAACTCTATAGTAACTAGGATCCAGAAAAGAAAAAAATGACTCATGTTCCCAATGCCAAATAAAGACATAATAAATAGAAAGCAAAATATCTGATGATAGAAACATGTATACATATGTCAGTAAACAAATGAATGTAAATAAACTAATTTTAGATTGGTTTTGAAAAATACCCTTTTGTTATTTGCATAAGGCATACCTAAAACATATAGGCATAAAAAGTTAAGAGTAAAGAGACAGGAAAAAATGCAACAAGCAAATTACAATGAAAATAAAAGCTGTGACAGCTCTATTAATATCAAATAGAGCTGAAGACATTATTATGAATAAAAGGGTACTAACATAATAAAAAAAGAACAATTCACCAAGGAAATACAGAAATCTAAACTTTTCAGTACCCAATAAGGTAATTTTGGAATATATTTAGAAAACAAACTGATAGAAGAAGTAATTGATTTACTACAGTCATATTGACTGAGTTGAACAAAATAGTCTCAACAACTGATATATTACACAAAAATTATATTAGCATATGTATAGAATATCTGACCAGCCTAGTTATCAAGCTTTTTCTAATAGATTTATACATAACCCTGGGTTTTATTCTCAAGTGCAAATAGAACACTTATGAAAATTGACATAACTTTTAAGCATATCTCACTGTTAGCAAACAATCAATAAAATAGTCTATCTTCTCTAACTAAAATGCAATTGACTCATTGTATCATCATGGAAATCAATAAAAAAGATCATCGAAGACATTGCATCATCATTTAAATCAATAACAGTTAATGCAAGAACAATTCCATGGAAATTAAAACAAACTTTTAAGTAATCCATGGGTCAAAAAATACAATAAATTTTTGTTCATTTTAAAATTGATTGAATATGCAAAGATTACACATCAAACATGTGAGATACCATTAAAATGATTTGGGGATTTTTTCTTTAAAGGTTTGTTAGAAAAGAAAAAATTGACTTAAAATCAGTGAGTTTATTGAAACTGAAAAAAAACAAGTTAAACCAAAGTATAAAAAAAGAACTAATAAATAAGAGTAGAAAATATTAAAGGAGAAAAAATAGAGAGGAAACAAAAAATATAAAGTTGGTTATATAAAAAAATAAAATAAGCTCGACTTTTATGGTTCTAAGAAAAGACTAATCGACTAAAAGTAAAGAAAAAGAAAGGAAAAATGACATTAGGAATGACAAGAAAATATAACTACAGATAGAATTTTTTAAAAAATTATAATGCAATTGTTAGGTAGTTAGACAGACATGAGCGACAGGGGAACAAAGGACAAAGGCTCAGCCCATAGACATCCCAGAGACCACCCAAAGAACATCCTTTTGATAGTTAAAAATCACTCCTACATCTTGAGAGACAAAGGACTGGAGGGCCATAAACCTACAGCTGGTTTAGTCTGGCCACAGCCACTTGCACAGAAAGTACTTCCCTAACCTGCCCATAATCTCAGCCTCATTATACCATCATTATAATATCATGCCTATTCCTAGAAGTTTATGAATCTAATTATAACAGACTGAATTCTGGGTAGCAGCATGCACAGTAGGCAGAGTGTTTTATGGCAGCCAGATGTCAGTCAGAATGACCTCACGTGCCAATCACCTAGGAACTCCTTTGTAACCCCCATCATGGCTCTACTATAATACAGACCTTTCCAGTTCCACACCGTTATAGCCCTCTTTGCTGAGAACCCACTCCTCCCTTGGAGCATACTCTTTTTTCACCTCCCAAATTCCACAGGGCTGCAGCCTTTCTTAGCATGGCCCATTGACTTCTAAAATATACTTTCAATAGATCTTACTTTTTCTAAGTCTCATTGAGCTGGAATTATCTATGCATTGGTGAAAAGAGCAGAGAATCATGTGTTACTGGGGCAGTGCCAGAGTTCGGATTGCCCCAAATGGTAACATGATGAAATTTTAAATAAACTTACTTGCAATAAATTAAATATATGACTAGATCTCTTAACTATTAAATAAATTTATTTACTATTTTAAAATATATCCTGTTTGTATATCTACAAATTACAGTTAGACAGTTTAAAATAATTTTACCCATTCTTTTAATATTGGTAATCCCAATTTCATATAAAATGCTCCAAAAAATATAAAAAGATAAATATTTTCTCATTTATTTTTTTAAAACCATTAAAGGAAAAGAAAATTATAGATTGTCATCAATAATGTCTGTGGTATGTAATCAAATTAGGTGTAAATTAGGTGACATGTAATATGTCATCAAATTAGGTGTACTCAAGTTTTAATACTAGATAATAGACATTAATATAATTTCTCATGAGAGATTAAAGATAAAAGAAACATAACCACATCAATAGGTACAAAAAAATAGAACATATATTAATGATAAAATAAAACTATAATCAAAATAGAAATAGAACGAAATTTTCTTAGCCTAACCAAGTGCATTTACTAAAACTATAGCAAATATTATACATAATGGTAAAACATTAGAAATTTTTATTCTCAAAATCAAGATCAAGACAGGGGTGCTTATTACCATTGCTTCTAATTCATAGTGTCCTGAAGGGCCTAGCTAACAAAAGAGAAGTAAAATATATACAAATAGAAAAAGGAGAAATAAAAAATTTCACTTTTCAGGAACAATATGATTGTCTGCATAGGAAACCTGAGATAATTTATAGAAAAACTATTAGAATCAATAAGAGCATTCAGAAAGTATTCTGGACACAAAGATGAATTAGAAATGTGATGCCAAAGTCATAGTTTTAAAGAAGCACAAAAACTGGAATGAACATAACAAATTTCACAAAAGATATTCAGCTTTTATGTGGAAAATTTTATAAAACTATTTTGGAAGACATAAAAAAGATCAAACAAATGAAGCAATTTAATGTGCTCATGGGTGGAAAGACTCTATAATATTAAAACATTTAGTTTCCCTAAATTAATATATTAATTAAATACAAATCAAATTTAAACAAAAGGAGTTTTCATGGAATTTGACAAGCTTATCATAAAATTCATATGGAAATGCAAAGGCCCATATTAGCCTAGACAATTTTGAAGTACAGGTGAGGTTTGCCATATCAAACTTTCAGAATTATTACTATACAACTATAATTAAAAAATATTGTGGTACTGGTGTAGAAAAGTATTTTTGGAAAATAAATTACCTAAACACAGGCTCGTAAAACTTATTATATTTATTACTATAAATATTCTTACTACAAAAAACTTACTATAGCAGATTACTATATTCTAGAAGTGGTATTGCATAATAGAAGGAAATTAACAAAAACTTAAACAGTTAACACAATCAGTTATGCATTAATTCTATCCCTACCTCACATAATTTATAAAAATTAATTCCAAGTGGGTTAAGATCTAAATGTAAAAGGCATAATTTAAAAAAAGGAGATAATACAAGAAAAGATCTTAATGAACTTAAAGTAAGGCATAAACTTTTAAGCTATAATGAGAGAAAAATGACACATTTGGTCACATCTAAATTAAAAATGTCTATATATTAAATAATATTGAAAGCATAGTAAAAAAATGTATTTGGCTTCCACCATTTATCTGAGAACTTTTTAATTTTAACTTTTTGCTTTATTTTCTTTTACTTTCAAATTAACAATACAAGTCAGCTAACACATCATATTATTTCATTTAAACTTCTATTCAAAAGTATTTATTGAACATATTCCACACCAATGGCTATGTGACAAATAGATAACAGTGCTCTAACAAAAAATATTTACATGGCCCTCTACCCAGCCTTAGTGCCTTTAGTGGTTACAATGAACATTCTCAAGGATATGCATATTATTTTTGAAGCCTTAAGTGCTATTTTTAAAGACATCAGCAAGGGACTTTTGATTTCAGATCCCTGGGTTTTGGAGCTCAGTTTGTGTCTTGAGAATGTGATGAGGTGTTACCTTACTTTCATTTGATGGAAGAATTATTTTATTTAGAATGCCCAATAATGCCACATGCTTACCAAACCCATGACAGAACAGCTTTATCAAAAGATGCAAAATACTTCCACTGTAATTTGCTCTAAGTCTATCCTTTTCTTGTTTAGTGCATATCCTTCTTTGATAAAATTCTTAATTGAGTGTTTACTTCACTGGGTGAATTTCCTGCTTGAGTCATATTTGTTATTCTGAAAGAAACCATTTTTTTCCATTCAAGTTTATACTTGTATGGTTAGCTTAAAAAGTCAAAGGAGAATGTGTGGGGACAAATGTAAACACGTTTATGTATACCTTTGTATGACTGGACTTACTTACCATACATATGCGTAAATAGCCTTGGAAGAAAACCAATAGTTCCTGTTCATGCTCTTCACACCATAAACTTTCCAATATAATCTTATTTACCCATATAGACCTGGCCCTAATTTGTCTTTTCTTTATCTCCAAATTCCTGGGCTGTCAAGCCAAGTTACTCTTAAAGGGACTCTGGAAATTGCAGTGAAGAGAAAGATATAGTAAAGTATCATTATTAAAACATAAAAATTAATAAAAATGCTAACAAGGTTTCCCCAAAGTGGGGGTGTTTATTGAATACTTGTTTTTTAACAACACAATTATGTTTCTACAGATAGAGGTCAGGTATAATTTATAGCATTTGCTATTTAATGAAAATGTGAGAGAACATTACATACACAACTTTTTTTCCTGTGTAATCTTAAGCTCTTTTAATTTTTTTCCAGTTTCAAAAGGAAGTTCTGCCATAAATGATGGCAGTAGTTTTTCCTTTAATTTGTGACATCTAATCTTTACTTTAGGCTTTGCCAGTCACAGCTCACTATGTCTCATTGCATGTGCCCTGACACAATACATCATGGCCAAGGTGATCCAATATCGTGTGCCATTTTTTTAAAAAAAGGATATTAAATGGTGGCAGAAGATACACCTGAAACATGTCAATGTGGGCCCAAGGGGCATTGTTCTTCCCTAACAGTTTACTCTCTCTCTCTCAAAGTCTGGCTAAAAGAATTATTATTGCCCTTTACATATAAACATCCTTATCCAAATAGTCTCCTCTTATGCCTAATATATGTATTCCTGTCATATGAAAGCCATTTGCTTAAGCGGCTTTTCTGTCTATTTGTAGTCTGTTCAGGCACACAGTCCTCAGCAGGAGTCCGGCTCCATGATTCATTGCCTCAGATTTCCTACGGAGCTTACATGATGCTCGCTCAGCCCCATACGGTTTTGTATCCATTATAACCAGGGACAAGTAAGCAGGGCTCAGGAGTCTGAGCATTTATCTAAGAATAGCTCCCTGACGCCTTGCTTTACTCACAATAAATGAACAATGAATTCTTTACATGCTAACCCCGTATGGTGAGGAGAAATTATAGGAGCTTACTTGAGTTAAATAAGGGAAGTAGCATTGAGAGTGAAGCTCCTTAAATTAGCAGGTCAATAACTAGTTTACAGAGACCAGGGCATCTGGCTAATGGGAGAATAAAGAATTATGTTTGTCACAGAAAAAGAAAGATGCTGTCCTGGTTTAGTGCTAGATAATTACATTTATTATCCTAAGACTAGCTCTGCAAGTGGCTGGTTGCACTAGTTAATTCATTAGCAAAACTAATCGGCAAACCACAAACAACAATTGGGGGTAAATTGAACCAATTCTAATAGTAGGTTTGGCAAAACAGGATTTTCTTTATGCTAGAAAAGGAAAATTACACTGGAAAGCTACACACGTAATAGTATGTATCGTCTAACTTGTCCCGAGTTACAATGTGAAAGAAAGAACTCATAGCTAAGGCAGAGAGAGGGCATATGTTCAAATGATGATGCTACTGAAATATTTCATATGACCTAAAATATTCTGGATTTCTAATATTATCCTGACAATGAGTAGAAAATAGACTCTAATAATCAGGGGTTTTCCACTAACTTCACTTTATGAGATTTGTGATTGTATAAATAATATAATAATGTATGTGGTATATAATACTTAACAACTATAGTATAATTCTTGAGTATTAATATAACTTAGAACCATATAACAATGAGAACCTTGACCAAACTATTTAAAGATTAAGTGGTTATTCTTTCTTTTGTGTAATTAATTTGTTTATTTGTGCATTCACTATCCATCATAACTGTAGACAAATTCTGCAAGTGAGACAGTAAGTTGCCTTGGTGGATGAGCGAGGAGTGGTTACATATTATGAGGCACTAGGACTCTCTTTCTTTAAATAAATGAGTTTTTTCTTTGTTTCTGGAAAGACTTTTTTCTTCTTCTTCCTTTTAGAGAGGAAGAAAGAATTCAAACACACAATGCTAGGAAAGAAGGTAAGATTGAGGGATTAAATTCTAAAGGATCTTTTGAGCCCAGGGGTTTTATTCTGTGTCACCATAAAGCAGCATTACTAGTTTAGAATTAAAAAAGCAAATGAACAAACAAACAAAAAAACTCATCTGTTGAATTCAGGACAAAATCACTGATTTGATTCATTACAGATATTATATTCATCATAGATTCTTATCCAAATAAACAACAAATCTATGGCAGGATCTTTGTAGAGCCCAGAGATTCCATAGGCACTAGAATCGATATAATGTGATAGCTGCATTCATTGCTGACTTATCTCTTCAAGCAATAGTACCTCTGCCAACCAAAATGCTGAGAAGAACATTGATATTAAAGGATTTTTTTCCAGGTTTTTATTGCAAAAACTTAGGAGGCGTATATAGGAGGATCATGACTTCTACTATTCTCTAGCCTGGGATTTCTCAACCTTGGCACTGCTGACATTGTGATCCAAATAATTCTTCATTATAGTAGGTTGTCCTGTGCATTGCAAGATGTTTAGCAGTGTTCCTGGCTTCTACCCACTAGATGCTTGTAGCAACTCCCTCAAGTTGTGACAACCAAAAATGTCCCCAGACATTGCAGAATGTACCTCGCTTTCTTTCCACCCCACCCTACTCTCTGTTGACAACCATTGCTATGGTCCCACCTCCCATTACTCATTTATGCACATCTCATACATCAGGTCCCTTGAGCTGGGGTTTCCTGGATCTTTCTAACTTTGTATACTTTGTTCTATCTAAAAGCTAAATCCTCTTACTCTCTAGCCAATGGATTCATCCTTCACATTTGAGTTCCTAACATCTCCATACTTACTTGATACCCTCCCACATTAACATCTTTATGAAAACAATAGCCTCTCCTAGTCTCCTTTTAATTATTGATTTTCTTATCTGTTTGTGCTACCCTCCTGTAAACTCTTCATGGGCAGAGAACTTATCTTATATATCCTTAGCTCTTAGCATACTTCCTGGTATATTGGAGGCAAATTCAAAGAAAAGAGAAAAGGGAATAATAAGAAATAAGAGAGAAAGTTAGAATGGAAAGTTATATCAAATAATACTATTAGGGAATAAGTTTATGGAAGGGCATTTTATAGCCACTATTAATCAGAAGCATTGAGGTCAAATTAATAATAAGTGTATATTTGGTTGTTCCATAGAGCCTCTAAATCAAGTTAGCATGACTAAACTATTTAAGCAAGTTTGATATCTGTGCTTTCAGTTGGGTAGATGTGTTCGCCCTTCCCTTCAATACCTCAGTCAATCCCTGAAGTCCCTGGGGAATCTATTTACTACGTGGTTAGAAATTGTACCAAGTATTTTCTATTGATGCTCAATATTACTTTAATTTTGAGTAATGATCCTGAACTTTCATGGAGGTTGATAGTTTTTGCCTTTGTCATTGTAGAAAGCTTTTTTTTTTTTTTTCAATTAAGTTTTGCAGTATATTTGGTTTGGGGTTACTTAAATCTCTTAGAATGGTTACATGTATAACCAATTCTCATTTCAAATATTGCATTGAGAATTCTGCTTAGTATCTAAAGCAGGCAATATTATAGTTATTGCATCTTCGAAAAGTTACTACCTTTGAATTGAATGTTTTATAACAACAAGAGAGAAAACAAGAGAAGGCACATGGGAATACATAGTTAGAAGAACTCAAATTTACTTCTAATTTGATCTTGGAGCAATTATTCTCACTTAATTACCCCCAAATTCCAGATTAGATCACATTATCACTTCCTTTTGCACTATAGTCTTTCAAGAGAATATAAGTACACTCTGAAGACCTGATTTTACCTGTTTTTTGTTTTGTGTTGTAAATGCTTCCACCTATCATACAATACTTAGACAAAGTTGTCTTTTGTCTGGCTGAAGTCATGTCAGATGTTCCTAGAGTTGCCCACTCAAATCTGACTAAGCTTCCATGAAGCATGGGTCCCACCTGGATAAACTTCTTCACCTAGCACTCAGTGCCACTCACACTTAAATGAACTTAGCACCTTTTGATAACAATGGGTGTGTTCTCAGAGAAAATCCCATTGATTCATTGACTGTCTATGGATAGATCAGATTTTCATTTTGCTTTGTATTTAAGAGCTTCTCCTGATCTTCTGCAGAAAATCCACATAACAGAAAACATTAAGACCAAAAATAATTGTCAGAATGGATAATAGGAAGATATTAGATTCATATATTTAAGCCTCTTCCCAAGGCCAAGCTTAGAAATTCATTATAGTTCCAAATAGTGTTTTTCTTGTACAAAAGTATAAAAGAGATGGTTAGTTTTTCACATATTTTCTTTCTATTTAATGTATACTTCTATTTTCCTGCTTCTTTAAATGAATCTCAAATCCAGAGATCTGCACTGGGTCCCTGTTTTTCTGGTCTTGTTCTCAGCCAGCTGTCAGTTAATTAAAACTAAGTATGTTAATAAATGCTTTACATTTTACAGATAAAATTTTACAGATAGATATAGATGATGATATAGATGATGATAGGTAGATGATAGATAGATAGATAGATAGATAGATAGATAGATAGATAGATAGATAGATAGATAGTAGGTAGATGATAGATAAATAAATTATAGATAGTAGATGATAGGCAGACAGATGATACATAGATTATAGATAGATAGTAGGTGATAGATGATATATAGATGATAGATAGATTAGATTAGATTAGATTAGATAGATAGGTAGATAGATAGATAGATAGATAGATAGATAGATAGATAGATAGATAGACAGACAGACAGACAGACAGACAGAGTTTATATATGCATAGGTTGGCCAAGAAAGAAAGACTATTATATATCTTCTCTTCTATGGCTTCATCACCACAAACATACCCAATAGATGAATTTCCAAGAATATGAAACCTAATATAGTTGTTCAAAAAAGAATCAACGACCTGTTTACTGCACTTATGGACAATTTGTGAAAGAAGAGACCAGAAATCAGTCTAATTACCAGAGTGCCAGTTGTGCTTGTTAACACCAGCTTTGTGACCAAATGTTATTCCACAGTTGTCACATCACACGAGGGTTTCATTACTGACATAATAGTGAACAAGATTGCATGAAAAGCTATTGATTGATCTGCCACACAAAGGAAGAACACACTTGTCTCTATTGTAAAGTGTTACATCTTTGAGTATAGACAGCACATGTAGCACCACCATCCCTCTTCCTAGAGAGGCATAATTTCATTACCGTTCTGCTTCTTTAAGCATTTACCAATTTGAGTCCCCTCCTATTTGCATATGTCATCCATGGGCTGAAGAGACAAGAAATTATCCTGCTGTAGCCCTTCCTGATCTTTAAGCGAGATTCAATCGATTCTCTTGAATTGAATCCAGGAGATGCTTGGCATGTGCACAGTGCTTACTTCATCAATTGTCATTTCTGGCAATAAAAACAAATAGCTGCTCTGTGTTAGGTTGGTTTCATGTGTTTTGCAGGATACTAAGCTATAATTAGGCAATTCAGAAAGGATAAAGGGTAGGAATCTAACCTCTTTCTGGGATCTCTCTTCCCTGAACTGTCAGAGTTAGATGGCAGAAAGGTATCCATGATCCCAAGAGAACAGAAGCCATAAACACCAAAGTTCTTCAGGTCCTGCATTTTGGTTTTCTGCCTCACAAAAGTTAAACAAACCCTTTTACTTGGTCCACATTTTTCAAAGGAGCAGTTGCTTTTATTTTTAAATGAACTTAATGAATATTATAACCTGGAAGTGGATTTGTTTACCACAGGGACAAACACCTCAACAAGCACACCACATCAGCTTATCTGATGGTGAGTGATTTATCAAGCAGGACATGCATCTGCTTCTCACTAACTCCATTTTCTTATTTACGCTTGTTGAACAGATACAATTTAATGAAGAATATAAAGTACTTAAAATCCATCTACCATTAATAGTTTAATTAAACTGACACATACTTCAAAAACAGAGAGACAGAAAACATTAATTTTGGTTATAAAGGGCATGGCATTATTAAAGTGCAATTAAAAACAACATTCATTTAGAGTTAACAGCTAAAACAATTTAATTATTTAACACTGCATTGTCACTTGTGACTAACTTCACCTCTTTGATGTGGGGATGTTCTGTGTCCCTGTTGATTGTTATGGTTCATTCCCTCGAATTCCAAATGGGGTGGCATTCTCAGAGCATGGCATCTTTTCCAGTCCTTGCTGGCTAGTACACATTGTAAAGCATAAAAATGTAACTAACTGTTTTGTAGTAGAAACAACTACCCTACAAGCAAATGTGATTATGCAGCATATGTGAAAAGTTTCACCTACTCTGAAAACATTGGCCAAGGTTATACTTTCTCTTTGGGTGCTTTGAATGGTAAGAGAAAGATAGTATAATCATTAAAGAATGCAGATTTTGTATCCGCACTGCCTGGTTTCCAAGTAAAGGACTCTCATTTGTTCTTAGGTAATCTCAAGCAATGTTTTAAGCTCTATGTGCTTCTGTACCCTGGTCTGGAAATGGAGCTAATAATAACACTCATGTTTTCAGGGTTAAATTAAATAGATTTAAGTACTTAGAATGCTGCTTGACACATAATAAGTGCTCAAAACTGTTAACTGATCAATATTATTATTAAGTTATGATTATGAAAATTGAGACCCATTAAGCATAATCTGAAACAGTCAAGGATTAAATAAACAAAAATGAATGCTCCATAACAAGGAGTAATCCAGCCATCAGGAGGGCACTAAACTATATGAGAAAAATTTCCTATTCAGTATCAAAATTGCCCCCAAATTACAAAGACATATCAAGTATCTTTGTATACATTCCATTTGCACTTTAATTTGTCCTCATGAATCTGTATACTGTAGTCCCCCCTTATCCATGGTTTCGCTTTCAATTACTCATGGTCAACCATGGTCAGAAATATTAAAGGAAAAAATTGTAAGTTTCAAATTGCACACCATTCTGTGTAGCATGATGAAATCTCATGCCATCCCACTCCATCCTGCTCAGGATGTGAATTATCCCTTTGTCTACTCTGTGCCTACAGTACAAGAAGATATTCTGAGAGATAAAGGGACGACATTCATATAACTTTTATTATAGTACATTGTTATAATTGTTCTATTTTATTATTAGTTATTGTAGCTAATGTCTTAACACTGCTTAATTTACAAATTAAACTTTATCATAGCTATGCAGATATAGAAAAATACATGTTATACATAAGGGATTAGTACTATCCATGGTTTCAGGCATCTACTGAGAGTCTGGAAACTTATATCTGCCATTATTCTTGTGAGCGAGAAATGGAAGTAAATTGAGTCCAAGAACTTGTCTTTATGTCAGAATCAGAAGTCTTAAAATCCAGCATTGACTGGATTCTCCAGTGCAGGCAACATGTGTGAGATGTTTGAAGTATTGCCATACAGATATCAGGAAAGCTACTCAAAAATATTTGAAAGGGAGGAATGTAGGAACTAGCACACATTTACAGGACCATAACTACTAAAAGTAATTAAAAGGCATATCAACATCATAACTATAAATTGTCTGTGGCTACCAGAATATAGTTAAAGTCCTCAACAGAAGAGAATGAAAAACTATTGAGAAAAGAAATTTGGCAATTAAAATAATCTGGGGTAACCTATTGAAAGAAACTGCATATAAAATTTTTATTCCTGATACCGAAAGTAGCTGGTCAGTGGTCCTTAGTACACAATATCTGAAAACTTGGCCAGTAGGAACAAACTTTAGATTGGCAGACTTTAGGGAAATCTATGTTAGTAGATTTTAACTTGAATATTTTCTAATTGTCATAGATTAAGCTAGTATCCAGGACAGAAGAGCTTCATTAGTGCTCTTCTCAATGGACTTTCATTAATGAGTCAGCATTTACTGAGCACTATTTATGTATCTGTCAGAAACTATTAGGCTCCTATTTCCTCACTCGTCTCTGCCTTACAGATATTCCCACCTGATTTCAAGTGGCTATATAGATCTGCTCACTACCTGAGATCAACTGGAGGCTGATTCATACATATTTGAAATCATAGAGAGTCCAGACACTTCTTAATATGTATTCATTTTTGATGCTGGAACATGACCCATGGGATCTTATTTAGATCCTGACTTTCTTCACGCTATACTTTTAGGCTGGGTCCTTGACCCCTGCACCCCATTCTCTTGGAACTCCTTCCTTTTAAGGAGCTGGTCCTCTCTAATTTACTTGCTGTCTGACTTTTCCACACACCCGTATAATAAGATCTATTGCTATACAAAATGAGGAGAAGGTGACACAAAAGAAATATAAAAAACAAGGCCTACTGACATGGAGCTAATTACCAAGTTAATGAATGTAAGACAGACAGACATGAAACAATTCAATACTCAGGCAGGCTGTGTAAGGTGTTCAGTTTCGCAAGATGACATATAAGCAACAAAAGAATTACAGTTCATTTGCACAAGATAACATATAAGCAACAAGAGTTACAGAAGAGAGAGAGTGGCAGGTACAGGGTGGGCACATCAGGATGGGCTTCCCAGAGGCCATAGGACTTATGCTGATAATCAAAAGTTCTCAAAGAATTTAGACAGGCAGAAAAAAGGTAGGTATTTCTGCATCAGTTAAATGAAATATAAATGAGAGACATAATAGGAATTAAGACAGACAACAGTGACTACAGGGTTGGGTGAAGGAAAAAAAAAAAGAGTGGCAAAAAAGAAAGAGCTGAGACTAAACCCAAAATTAATATTGAAAAGTGTACATTAAAGTTAGACAGGGGATCTGGAACTGTTTAATGACCGACCTTTTCATTTACTTGTTTCCATATCATAATCTAAGAATAAAATAAAAGAAATAAAAGTTCATGACAGTTGGGCCACAGTTGGGCCCTGGGAACAGCTTTGGTTTTTCTTGCAAAATCCTCTGCCTGATGGATACAGCAAAGATTTGGTAGTGAATTAAAATAGGAGGCCTAATATGGAGCTTCCTAGCTAGTCTGTCCTCTTTCACGTCACCTTATTGAGTGCATAGAACTGTTATAATTGTGCAACCCAATTTCCAGCAAAAGAGGCTAGGTCAACTGATTTAATTTCACCCAGACAATCTTGCCAGCTCACTCAGTGAATCATACAATAATCTTTTAGCTGGTGGATCAATAAGAAATTAAGAAACAATTAAAGAGAAATGAAAAACTTAAAAATTTACATTGACCTGGCCAGAAAGTTTTTTTTTCCTTTTAGAAAATCAAAATTTAAAAACGTTTGAATTCATTATACTGTTCTTACATTCTTCCTGTTGGTTTGAAATTTTTTCAAATAAAAAGTTTTTAAAAAATGGTAAAAATCTAAATAACTTTGTCTTAAAACTCAAACAATGAATAGCTTAATTACATCTATACAGGAATATTAAATGCCTTCTCTTACCACTGATTTGAGCAACTAGCTAAGTGACAGAAACATAGTTTGTGGAAATAACTGTGAATATGTAGAGTTGCCAATTTTTCAAATAATCATTTTATTTACAGCACAGAGGCAACATTTCAAATTAAAATGACCACTTTCAACTAGGATCATTTCAGTACCAACTCCTCTCCAAATAATCCAAGCTTAGAAACACTAGTTACTGTATCCACCAAAACAAAACAAAACAAAAAAAATGTTTTTTTTAAACAAGGGCCCTTCATATGGTATCTAGTTTTTAACTTTCTCAAGTCTAGTAATTATAGCTACAAGCTGAAAAATAGAAATACATGCTTTGGTACATTCCTCCAACTGAAAGTTTGGCTAACCTTTGATAAATTGTTTGACCCCACTGTGTCTTTGGATCTATCTCTGTTTAAAAGATGAGGAAAATTGTTTCTTACCTATGGCAAGTATCTGGTGCAGGGGAGTAAGCACGTCTATTAAGTGCTCAGAATACAGACATGATATATGACGAAATGGTGTGATTTTTAAAGCATCTTTAATTCAGGCATCAAACCTACTCACCATGACCTTCTAGAAAAGTTTCTCTGAGAAAGAAGATGGTTTTTTTCTTAAATAGATCACACATAACAACAACTAAAAACAAAAAAGTAAAATAAAGATGGCAAGAAAGCTAAATGAAAAAAAGCGATACAGATGTCTTGTAAGGAGGGCCTAGAAAGAAGCAAGTGGGTCTTGAGATTTGTTCTCAAGCAGGCACACCCACTATGCACTGCTGCTCTAATTTCCCTGCTATGGAATAGAACAGCAGGCAATTACTAAGCATTACCTATTTCATGGGCATTGACTGCTGTGGGGCACGGACTTCAGAAGGTACTGATGCTGGATAAAATGTTGTATACCATAAATGACTGTATTTCCTCTTTTGATTTAAAGGTGTTTTATTAGACAATATATGCCATCTTTTCTTTATGTTTCACACTTAATCCTTCAAATAGAGAGGTATTATGTGAGAAGCTGTGTGGGGTGCTTAAAGACCTGCACACCATCAGTAATGCAATTAAAATTGGCATTTATAAAAGTATATTTTGATTCCTAATCCTGTTTTTACAAGTGCAAAATCACATTAGAAAACAATGTGATGCTAATTAAAGCTTTGTCACCCATAAGACCTTAGTGAATTGCATTTGTAATAGGCTCTGAAGCAGAAGCAGTTTCTGCTGGGGAAACTTAAACAGAATATGTGACTACATTTCTCGTTACTCTATTAAAATCAATGCTACAGTTGCGTATATCACTGTCATGTTTTTAATCTCTCAGCTGAGCTTGAAATGTCATCTAAAGTTAAATTCAAAGGCTGAAATAAAGTATTCTGTTATATTTGCATATGTAAGAAGCATACAAAAGGCCAGAGATACTGCTGATTTTTACTTACAAAAATTAAGAGGACTGATTGAAACATCAACATATATCTCAGATTATATATAAATCCCACTTTGCAAAACAGAAGTGGCTATTGGGAAAAAAAAACTAATTAGATGTTGTTTTTACATTTATATAAAAGCTACTTATAAGGTTATAAATTCTGAATGCAATAACTTTTTTATTCATACATAATTTAAAGACACAGATTTTTTTTGTAGGATCCTCAGGTCAGTGCCAACCCACTCACACCATGGTACTTAGTAAAATCCCAGATCTAATGGGCCCTCAAACATAAATGCAGGCTCTGTTCCCAGGAGCCATCTCCAGGGCCCTGATTATGGATGGAGAAGGAAACCATACGAATTGGAATCTGAAAACTACCCAGAGCTTGCCTTGACCTTTACAAATAGCCACTAATATTACTTAACATCTATATTAATGTAGATGTCTGAGTGTATGTGTGCAATTTAAATAGTCCTCGACTGTGCCATTTTTATAATGAAAATCCCACTACAGTAACAAGTAACGAAACTCAGCATTTTTAATGACTTATGCAAACAGCACAGCTTCAACCATTAAGAATAGAACTAATGTGGCCTGCAGGAAGCAAAATGGACATGGCTAATTGATATCTATGAGAGTAAATATAGGGAAGTTTTAAGCTCTTAAAGATCCTCAGAAAGTGATACTGCATTAATATTATTTTGAAATATTCAGATATGAATCCTTGACATTTATTTCAAAATGTGGTTATAGATAGATGTCTAAGCAATAAAAGAGTCGCCAGTCCAGCTTGCCTTCCCACACTGCCAAAAATTCGGTTTATCATCTATTTATCTATGTAGCGCTCGCTCTCGCACTCACACTCTCTCTCACTCTCTCTCTCTCTCTCTCTCTCTCTCTCTCTCTCTCTCGCAATCACTCTCTCTTTTTTTACAATTAGATTGGAGTTATGGATGTTAAGGAGGAAGATCATTCCATGGGTATTAATATGATTTTGACATCTGGAATCAGAGAAATGAATCAATAGAGATAAAAAAAAATTGAAAGAGATAAAATGATGTAATTTTGACAAAGAAATGCACATAGCAGATAGGACAGCAAACAACCCCCAAAGAGACCAAAATAAAGTAGACACAGTGAATATGGACAGTGGTGCATTAGGGACTGTGAATCAGAAAGTTGTGTACAAGGCAAATAAAAATATCCAGAGACTTAATGGCAGTGTATGAACAATAGGTAAAAAAGAAAGAAAACATCAAATGAATCCATGTATTTGGAAGAAAGAAATGTTCTATGTTGAAATAAAGGACAGAGCAGGGGGAAATAGGCATGAGACCAAATGAAAAAAGCACATATTTCATCTTGCAAGGGAGTGGTGGCCATTGAAAACACAACCTATAATCATAGTAAACCCAATAAACAAAGTAAATATAAAGAGAAGGGGAACTGGAAATAGAAAAAGGAAATTATGAGGTTATTTTTTCCCTTTAAAGCTACATTGCTCTTTCTTTTGTATTCTGCTTTTCTCATCCTTTTATTTCTCTTCTCTTGAAGAGACAAGCAAAAATAATTTACAATCATAGATTATCAGTACCCACAGTCCATCTGTTTAGTTTAACCACAACAGAATGTGTGAGAGTGTTTGTATTTGGGGAAAGACAGGCGGGCGCTATTATGTACCAATGAAACAATCTAATGTATAAAACCTAGATTCTGTTCAGTAATAAATTCCACTGTCTATGTTATAATCCTGCTTGAAAATGCTCATAGGGATTCAACTTAATAATTCCCCTTCTTTTTTTTTTTTTAAGAAGTCAATTGTTTTTCCAATGAATATTCACAATACACATCCCCACAAAGGACAGCTAATGCATCCAAAAGTGAAACGAGTAAACAGCCACTGGCAATAGAAATTTATGGAATTAGAAAAACCGGACTGGTTAAAATACATGACTGCATTCATTGTTGCAAAATGATTGGATTCATGTCTCATCAAATTTACATTGTGAAGACTGAATATAGTATGATTAGGCATTATTTTAACAACTACATTAAAATACAATTTAAAATAAAATGGCCCTTCATATCATACTAATATCAGTGTTTTAAATAACAAAGGAGATTTTTTTAAAGGAAAGGATTAGCATTTTGTTTCAATCAGTATAAGCAATGAGATTCCAGTGGGGTCTCAAAGATTCAGGATTTTATTAATATTCCAGAGATGCATTTGTGTTGCCTCTGGGTACACTGAAAAGCCACTTAAACCGCACTTAAAACAGCACTACAGGATCAAATTGATGTGCATCAACCATTTACAATAAAACTTGATTATTATAAAGGCATACATATTTGCATAATTACATGTTTGATTTTTTGATAATGCAGCATACAGGACAAAATGTTGCTTCATGTAGAAACACATCATCAAAAAGCACCATCTGCTGTAGTATTTAATGCACTGCACACTGATCAAAAATGTTGAAGATGGATTTCTGAGTATCAAAAAGAAAAAAAAAAAAAACCTGAGTTGTATTTACACAGGGAGTATGGCTGGCTGGATCATGTAGAAAGGAGAAATAAAATTCAGGCAAAGCATGGTATAAAAAGATAAGAGCCACGCATCTTTAAACACAGAAATGAGCACTTTCATGAATACATTATAAAAGGTTTGGATATCTGTTTGTATGATGTCATCCTTGCATTTAGTAAATTCTCAGATTCTAGAGTCTATATTTAGAAATAAGACACTTTAGAATAATTACTCATGAATAGGGTTATCCTTGGAGATGCTTCCATTATAGGTAGCAGTAGATGAGGAAAGGAAAAAAAGAACCCTCCATTTTTCATTGTGCACTAAATGAGGGTAGTAACAATGATTACCTTGGATAGCAAAATTATACATGATTTTTTCTTTTCTTCTTCTTCTTTCCTTAAATAGTCATTCTAATTTTTATGTAATCTACATTTAAAATTGTATAAAATAAAAATAAAACCCATAAAAATATAAAAATTGGAGACCCATTTTCTAAAAGAACTGTTCTTACAAAAAGAAAACAAAACCGAGAGAATACAAACAAAAAAAAAAATACTAACATACAAAACAAACTTTTGAAATCCTTTGCAGAGCGCTTAGAGTAGATGACGCACCTGTGGAATGAATAGAAACTATTTGGTCATGAGGATGATAATGTTGTCTTATTATTTGTGAAATTAAGCTACAGATCATAAGGGCACTCATCAGAAATGACCTCTTATTAAGGACTTACAAGAACTATTTAAGACCAAATATCCAGGCCTTGTGAGTACCCAACAAGGCCTGACTTAAGAAAAGGAATCCTACTTCATTGAAAGATGGCAGAGTAGGTAAATGCTGTGTATGCGTCCTCTCACAACCACATCAACATTACATTAAACTACAGAACAACTATTATTGAGAATCGCCTGAAGTATAGTGGAAGTTCTATAATTAAGGACATACAGAAGAAGCCACTTGAGACTGATAGGAGGGGTGGAGATGTGAAAGGGGCTGGTCCCGCACCCATCTGTAAAAGTTAAAAATCAGGAAGGATATCTCAGCTGCAGATATTTCCCTGGAGGAGCAAGAAGTCCCAGCTCAACACTGGGCAGTCCAGCGCAATGATAGAGGAGTGCCCATAACTTCTGGCTGTGAAAACCAGTGGAGATTGTGGCTGACTTTGTCAGAGGGTGGCTAGACACCCAGGCAATTCTCTTAAAGAACTTGCACACAGGATTCCTTGCTGATAAACTCACTCTGAGCTCCAGTCTTGGGGAAGCTGCTTGAGGTGTGCCAGGGACATACGAGAAGGAACTGAATAGTCTAGCTTCAGGGCAAGGGCTAGAGAAAGAGCTTTCTCCAAGACAGAAGTGCTGGCGGAAGCCATTGTTTTTTTGTTGAGCCCTCCCTTGACTTGGTGTGCAGATGCAGATGGCCGCCATATCTGAGTTTTCATTTACCTGGCTAACATCAGTCACCCCACTCTGGAGATTCCCTGAGACCCTGCCCACCCAATTTGCATGCCCACCCAACCTGCTTCTAGTGGCTTTTCCATACAAATGACTGTCTTGGCTCATGCAGCAGATTTTTATAAAGTCTCTCAAAGACTCGAAAACCTAAAGAAGCAGCATCTGGTCTTATTGTGCCCTATACCTCTTGCTAAGCAGCTCCAAGCCCAGCATTAGCAGAAGCTGGCCTCAGTTCCTGGCTTGGCCTCTCGGGGTACCTATAAGGCCACCATAGGTGTTGGCCATCTGCAGATTGCTTGGTGACTCTTACCAGGTGCCCCCAGAAATGCATAGGCTGTGGTTGAACTTGGCCTGCAGCTGGACCTCTCCCAGAGATTCTTGAACCAGCATACCTGGTGGCCTACTTTCGCCGAAGCCAGTACCAGAGTACCACCTGGGGCTGCATCTGAAGAGGACACACCTGAAGAGCAGACTGGGTAGGCACAAGAGCCCTGCTAGAGTGAATTCCACTCTGTAGGATTAGCAATTCACTGGCCAATTCTCACAATCAATCAGGCCAAGAGTCAATCCCTCCCATCCAATGCTCCACTACCACAGGAAGGCACACATAACCCACACGAGGGACACAACTGGAGAACCCAGAACAAGTGACCAGGAAAGACTACACCACTGAACCCCACAGGACACCTATTGCATAAGGCCAACTTACTCTGAGAAAAGCAATTAGTTACCTACAAGGGAGCTTTCAGAAGACTGTAAGCTGATTTCTCAACAGAAACATTTCGGGCCAAAGGGATTGACACACAATATTCAAAGTGATGGGAAGCAAGGACCTACAACCAAGATTACTCTACCCAGCAAACCTATCATTTAGAATCAAAGGACAGATAAAGAGCTTCCCAGATAAGAAAAAGCTAGAGTTCATCACCGGCAAGCCAGTATTACAGGAAATGTTGGAGGGACTTCTTTAAGAAGAAGAAGAATATGTATCAAAACTGTAGATAATAAAATGGCAAGAATATAATGGCAATATCTATCAACAAGTAGTTCAAATGAAAAAGAATTAAATGCTTCAATCACAAGATTGAGTGGCTGAAAGAATAAGAAAATAAGACCTTTACATATGCTGCCTATAAGAGATTCACTTCAGATCAAAAGACAAACACAGACTGAAAGTAAAGGGATAGAAAAACATATTTCATGAAAATGGAAATAAAACCAAAAAAAAATCTGGAGTAGTAATAATTATACCCACAAAATAGACTTTAAAACGAGTTTATAACAAGAGACAAAGAAAGACCCAGTAATTCTATTTCTGGGTACTTATCCAAAGAAACCCAAAATACTACTTTGAAGGAACATGTACATCCATATGTTCATTGCAGCATTATTTACAATGGCCAAGATATGAAAGCAACCTGGGTGTCCATCAATGAAAGAATGGATAAAGAAGAGGTGATACACATATATACTTTACTCAGCCATAAAGAAAGAAATCTTGCTATCTGTAAAAACATGGATGGACCTAGAGGGTGTTGTGCTGAGCGGAGTAAGTCAGACAGGAAAAGACCAATGCTATATGATTTCATTTATATGTGGAATCTAAAGAACAAAATAAAGGAACAAATAAAATAAAAACAAACTCATAGATACAGAGAACATTTGACTGTTGCTTGATGGAAAGTGGTTGGGAATATAGATAAAAAAGGTAAAGGAATTAAAAAGTACAACTTGCTAGTTACAAAATAGCCATGGGTATATGAAATATAGGATAAGGAATAGAGTCAATAATATCGTAATTACTATGTATTGTGTCAGATGGATATTAGATTTTTCAGGGTGATCACTTCTTAAGTTATATAAATGCCTAATCACTGAATACCTAAAATAATATTATATTATACCTAATATAATATTTTATGTCAACTGTAATTGAAATATTTTTAAGATATTTTTTAAAAGAAAGAAAAAGAATTACATTGATGAAGAATAAGTGGTAAATTAAAGAAATTGAGAACTAATGAATCTGAATTTGAGATAAATTAAATTATTGTCCTACCATTAGTTCCAAGGCAAAAATAATTAAAATATTACTCTAATATCAGATTCATTGTTACTGACATAGAGTCTTGTTTGTTCTGTACACATCCTGTGAATTTAAAAAAATAAAAGTTTTATAAGACTATCATTTTTGCCCAATTAAGAGTGCATTGGTAGAGAGTGGAAATGTTCTGAAGAAAAGTTATTAAAGCTTTCCAGAATGAGAAACCTGGGAACCAAAGTAAGCAAGGACCATAAATAAAATACTGGAAATCTCCTCACTTTGGAAATGACTTGGGGAAATTCTAGATTTTGACATTGGCCCTCCATACTCAGTTTCCTGTCTGGAACCCACTTGTAAGAAGTGATATCTATGCAAGCAGAAATGGTCACACAGGCACCCTGGCAGGTGAAGGAAGACTTGTGGGCAGGGGCTGGCTGCTCTCATAAGGGAAATTTTTGACCGATAGTCATTCTTAAGACCAAGAAAAGTGTGTGTGTGTGTGTGTGTTTGTGTGTGTTGAGAGAAAAGCATTTGGAAAATATGCCCTGGTTCACTACAATAAAATGGAAATTTTATTTTTTGGTTTATAAATATTATTATTAGACTCTCTTTTAGGAGGTTTACCATTCATTTTTGAAGTCTTTTTATTTTTTTCATTTTTAATAATGGTTTCTTTTCTAACTATGAAAATAGTATACATTTAATGTAGAAAATCCATAGTCTATAGGAAAGTATAAAGAAAATTAAAATTGTCAGTAACTCTATTTTCCACTTACTTAGCTTTTAATTTTTCCATTGAAAAGCTACAAAATATTCTTAAAATGAAAAAAAGTTTGATTCACTTGTAACACCCTTTTAAAAAACTACGCTTTTTCTGATAAAGTAAATAGATGTTAATGGTAGAAATTCCTACAGTGCACATAAGATATATGGTGCCCATACTTCTAACATCCTTCTTCTGGGATTCTGTGGCCAATACTCCTCTCTGCTAGATAAGGAGTTCACAGAGCCAAGAGAAAGTGCCCCCAGCCCACTTGTAAAACAGGCTCTGGGGAACCGGGGCCCAAAATTCTCTGCCCAGAGGTCCACCTTCAAGGCCTTCACATCTTTGGGCATTCCAAGGATTTGTAGCTTTGCGGTTGGATACACCTTTAGGTCTGTGGGGTACCAAGGGGATGGTGATCACAAATGATGCGGAAATAGCTTAGTTAGTGAAGATGGGAGGCTTTGAGGCCCCTCATAGTGTGGGACATAGTTTAAGGTCATAAGAAAAGTGGGATGGGCAACAGGATGAGAACTGGGGTAGAACTCAGCAGAGTCTGAAAATAATACATTCGAGTCTGGCCATCTAGGTTATTGTGAAGATGTATTTGTTAAGAAAGAAAAATAGAATATGTTTCACTTAATAGTTTTGTTAGCTTGATTCATAATCCTTAAAGATTTTGGTGTATGGTATATTGGCCTCCATATGTCCGTTTGCTGTTGTAACCGTAAATGGGGATAAGCCTGATGGCAAAGAACATTTTTAGTAGGGTTTCCTGTAGGAAAGCAGCAGTAATTTAGTTCTGAATATTTCCATATTTTCTCCTGGAAAACAAACATAGCAACAAGAGAATGTACAGAAATAACCACAAATGCTATTTTTATTAAGACTAGGAAATGAAAAATGTTTATAATCTTCTAATTGAGACCTATGAAACTCATAGGCTGCCCTGTAGACACTGAGACAGAATGGTGAGAAGGTGTGGGCAGGCTGAGGGGCTGAGAGGATACAGATCTCAGAATCCCCAGAACACATACGTTGCTAAAAGGAAAGAGCTCCATCCTGAGCTGGAACTGTTAGAAGCTAGACTGAGTTCTTATAGGAACTGAATGGTAGAAGTGACAAAGTGAGAGGTGAGGAAAGTACACAGTAGGACACAAAGGTAGACCTTATAATGCTATTGTGAAAACAAACAAATAGTAAGTAAATAAGTAAATCAATAAAAGTATCTTCTGAAAAGAGTCAATGATTTTGGAAAGCAAGGTCTGGCCCCATGTGGCTGAGAGGAGGGATAGCAGCTGGTGAAGGAGCCAAGCAAATGCAGGATTGGCTGAATGCAATCTCCTGAACTAAATTTGGTTCTAAAAGAAAGACATCATGTTTTAAGGAAAATATCTCTCTGCAGCAACAAAAGATGTCTTTGGCCTATAAAGCCTTGAAGGATACACTGTTCCTTCTCCTTTCTCCAAGAAACGGGCTATTACCAAATCCAGAAAAATTCAACTCATTCAATATGACTATCAGACAAATAAGCAAAGCACACATATAAAGACATTACAGGAAAAACGTTTTAAAAATTAGCAAAACTTTCTACAAATGAAGAAACTTCAACAATAAAAAATTATATGCAAAGCAGATCAAAATTATAACCCAATATTAAAACAATACTGAAGCATTACTGTTATAAAAAGAAAACCATAAAACAGAAATATAAGAAATGATGGAAGTTTTGCTTAGACCAAAGGTGTTAAATATAAGAGAAGGTAAAGCAGTAACTGACAGATCTCAGGAAAAAAATGGATAGAATAAAATTATTTTAGAAATGAAGATTATTAGCACATGGGAGAATAGACACTACAGAGAATAAAGGACCGAATAGAAACTAGAAAAGTAAAGAAAAACAGGAATGAAGAAATTTAAAATAATCATGCAGAAAAATATGGTGAAAAGACAAAAGAGATCCAATTTGTGCTTTAGTAAATTTCACCCAAAAGAAAACTAAAACAATGAAAAGAAAAAAAAAATCAATATAATTTAAGAAACCTTTTTTGAAATGGAAGAAGACTTAAGTCTACATGATGAAAGCTCATCAGGAAAATTGACACCAAATGATCAATAATGAGACATGTACTTGTTAAGAAGCGCTTGTAATCTTAGTATCAAAATAGATTCTTGGTTAATAAGAATAAAGAAATAAAAAAGGAAATTTATAATTTTAGGGAGGACAATGAAATTGTGTGTGTATATATATATATATATCATATGCATATATACATATATATATGCATCAAAAATGGCTGCAACTATAATAAAGCAGGTTGACAGAGTTCGCATGGAGAAAAAGAAAGACACCAGCTGTAGGAACCTTCCATATACTACTTTCTGTCCAAGACAGATCAAGTGAACAAAAAAATAAGTAAGGACAGAGAGGACCCAAACAATATAATCTACAAGGTAGAAAATTTGTTCACATCTCCAGGAATCTTGGGTTGTTTATTACAACAGCATACTCATTCTACTCTTGCTGAAACTCATTTCTGAGATAATTACATACCAGCATCATAATTCATGGAAAGACTATAGAACCATTTATATCCAAGTCAGAAACATGATATGCCTCTTAACCATCTCTTCTAACACCATTCTTATTTAATATTATATGAATATTTACTAATGAAATTAAAAAATAGAAGTTGAAGATAAAAATTTTAACTAAATTGGTACATCTATTATTATGTGTGATTGTTTAGCCACAACTATAAGAGAATAACCAAGGACTACAAAAAAAAAGAAAAAATTTATTATTTAATGTGGATTAAATTAAATTTATCTATTTCTATTTTTATGGCTTTTATTAATGTGAACAATTACCAGGTAGAAAATATTTAAAAAATTAAAACTCTATTAATAATAGCAAAAGAAGTAAAATGTCTAGGGAAAACTTAACTAAGAATGTAGACAAACTCAATGAGAAAAACTGTAGAATTCACTCAGTAAACATACAATATAGACTTAATTTTAAATCTCATGAATCCATTTTCAATGTGCTATGTATTTGTGTTGGTTATTTTATGTGTCAACTTGACTGGACCACAGGATGCCTAAGTATTTAGTCAAATGCTATCCTGGGTGTGTCTGATAGAGTGTTTCTGGATGAGATTAACATTTGAATCTATAAACTAAGCAAAGTAGAATGCCATCCCTAATGAGTGGGCCTCATCCAATCAGTTGAAGGCCTAAATAGACCAAAAAGGTTGACCTTCCCCTTCAGATTTATACTAAAACTAAACATCAGCTCTCTCGGATCTCCAGATATATACCCTAATGGTTCTGTTTCTTTGGAGAACACTAATAGCATATTCAAAATTAAATACAGTGTTAAAAAAATAAACTTTTAGCGCAATCAGGATATTCTGAAATGAATTTTTAAATGTCAAACTTCAAATATTCATGGTTCCAAGTTACTTTCTATTTTATTCTTATGCAAGAGGTCAGTCAGTAGAGATGCTAATGTGCCAAAGTTAGCTAGAGTAGTTCCAGGCATAATAGTTCCAGGAATGCTGGTAACTGTTTCTTGAAGAGTTGCTGACTTTTAAGTTAAATTTTATCTCAAAGTAGTGCTATCTTTTACTCCTCACTCTTTGATTCTACATGTCACTATAGGCAACCTATTTTCAGTCAATCCAAAAAACAAACTTAAATGACTGCAACAATCACTAAGTTATTCAACAAATAATTATTTAGTGCTACTAGGTGACAAGCATGCTGACAGTTAGTTACTAGATATATTTTGGTTATTTATATAGAAACTTCTACTTAGATAAGTAGAAGAAATAGCAAGAAACAAATAGTAACAAAATAAGTAAATAAATATGTATTTACAAATTGTAGAAATAAGACTCAGAGATAAAGAATGAAGGGAAGATTAATAAAGATAACGTTACCAGGGAAATTTTCTGAAAAGATGACATTAAGGACTCATATATGAGTCCTTTATGAAAACATGCAGAGGGAACACCATGTAATGGATTGAGATGAGAAAGAAACTAATTTGCTTGAAAGACTATTTCTGTCGTTGTGTACAGAATCAATTTGGGATGGAATTGGCTATATTTTGTGTGCATGGAGATTAGTTTGGAGGTATTGCAGTAGTTAAGTTTAAAACCAGAGTGTGGCAGTGAAGATGTGGAGAAGTAGATCACCTTGAAATACATTTAAGAAACAGAGATAATTGGACTTAGTGATCAATTAGATGTAGAGGAAGAGAAATAGGGAGGAATTACGAGTGACTCCTTGGTTTCAGGTTTGAGCAACTGGGTAGATGATGATGTCAAAGAAAGAGAAGATGGAAGGATATTTACAGAGGAAAATAAAAAAGGTCTTGGATATGATACACGTGAAATGACCATGAGACCTCCACGACAGGGTGTTACATAAATAGGCATATAAGTCAGGAGGTCAGAGGAAAGGTTAGGACTAGAGGTACAAATCTTCCTACAAATGTTGACCTGAAAATGGTATTTTAAGTGATGAGAACAGATAAGGTCATTTATGGAAACATTAGGGTTGGGGCTCAGATCAGAGTATTGAGTAAATTCAATACTTAGTGATATGACACACAGAGGAGATGCAAAGGAGACTTAGGAAGAATGGGTAGAGAAACAGGGAAAACCAGGGAAATATGGAACCATATAAGCCAAGAATGGACAGAATTTTGAGAGAAGAATGATCAATTTCTGAATGTTGCTGAAAGTTTTAATGAGATGAAAATGTGGATTTTGCAATATGGAAGCTGTTAGTGACCAATTGGGTTGTGAGGATGAATGCCAGTTTCAAGTGAATTATAAAGTGAACATGAAATGAAAACGTAAAGGCACCATGTATACACAACTATTCTATGGAGTTTTATTGTGAAATAGAAAGAAGAAAGGGATGATAGCTGGAGGGAGATGTGGATCAATATAGAGCTTTTTAATTTCATTTTTTAGGAAGGTAATATTTCATATGCTGATGGGAATAATTCAGCAGAGAAGATATGACAGAAGTAACAAATTTCCTGAGATGGTGAGAGAAATGGGATCCCAAGCAAGAATGGAGGGTCAGGATTTGAATAAAAGAGGACACATCCAATTGTATAAAGCGAAGGAAAAGATAGAAATCATAAATGGAGGTTTTCAGATTTTTTAGTAGAAACTCCTTTTCTTCTCAGTGGAGTGTGAGGTGAGCAGAGAGTAGGGGGTGGTGCCTTCAAAAGGAGGTGTGGTTAGTTGAAGAGAGTACTTAAAGAAGAGCAGGTGTTCACCAGACAGGTGGTGGCACATGGGAGAAGTGGAATAGAGTGAAGGGGGCAGAGTGAAGAGCATTCCTGATGAAGAGTCTATTGACAAAGTCACTGAAGATGACACACAACCTGGGGCATCAGGCAACATTCAATAGATTAATGTAGCTGGGGCAAAGAATGCAAGAGCTAAAAGTGGAGGACCTTGGATGAAATGTTGAGTTCTTGAGATAATATGAAGCCACTAAGAGCTGTAAGAAGTTATAAGAAAAATGTCACTCAGACCAAAACGCAAATAATGTATTTGAGGGATGTAAAACTAGTGACAAATTGATGAGGAGATTACTGCAGTAATCCATGTGAGAGATGATGATATCGTGAATTAAGGCATAGCAGTGGGAATAGATGAATAAACACAGATTAAAAAGATGTTAAGATTTATTTGACAGGACCTAGTTATATAAAAGCAGTAAGTATATAGGGAGACCAAACAGTGAGAGGAGGTGAAAGTTTAGGGCATAATTCTGGTGAATAGCTACACTTAAAGTAGAGCAGAGAAGGAACAGCTAGAGAGGTGGGTGAAGAATCAGGAAGAAATGGAGTTGTCACAGAGTCAAGGTAGGAGAGAATTATCAGTAAGAATGATCATATCAAAAGTATAAAAAGGTAAAGACCACAGGACCTGAAACAGAAAACTATCCATTGTAACTGTTATTTGTTAAAAGGAAAACAAATTACAAGAAGTTTTCAAATACTTCAGGGTTGATAATAAGGAATTCTAAAAAGTAAATACAAAATCAGTTTAAAGGGACTCATCATTACAAATGTTTAGCATAAAATAAAGTGAGTATCAATGACATCTGTATTACTTTATGTTAGTAAATATAAAACAATAAAGATAACTTTCTCCAATTCACTCACTATCTTAACTCTCCAAAGTCTATTTTTCTCATAAGGTCATAAGTTCCTCAAATGTAATTTCTCCTTACCATGGGGATTTTTAGGAACGTAACCTTCAAGGTTGGGAAGGGAAATACTATATCTGAGAATAGGTTCTGCAGTCAGTTAGCCACCGAACCTCTATCAGCTTTTGTTTCCTCATCTGTAAAATGAAGTATTTGAATTAGATGACCTCTAGGGTCTATTCCATGGTGAGACATCTACGAGTCTGTGAATTTAACCATTATCTCTAAAATGTTCCTGCAACACTGGTAGTGCTCTTGGCAATCAGACGAAAAGTGATGGATCTGCAAACTACAGCCTGCCTGCCTGCCTGCCTGCTTATTATTTATTTAAAATAAGTTTCTTACCCTTTCATGTCTCAATTTCCATTTTTGTGAAAGCAGAGATACATTTACAAAGGCAAAGCTTAAAACTATAGAGCTGAACAAGCAAGGTACCTTGCACAAAGTAAATACTCAGTATTTCTTGAATGGATGAATATAGAAATATATACTCAAATATTATCTGCTCCAATATAGCAGAGACTACTAGAAACCCTTCTATAGCATCTCCAGCCATCTACCTCTTTTTGAATATCTTCAGACATGGGGAGCTCTTAATCTCACATGGGTGCCAGTGAGTCCTTACAGCTGGCACAAAGAATGACAATAATAACGCTGGGAAGGGAAACCAGCATGGAGTAGCAGTTGCATTCAGCCTGGGCAGTGGCAGATGGTGGTGTGGCAGGAAATGTCAGTCTATGAGCTTGAAGTTAAGTAGGATTGAGGGGCCTTCAGGAACACAAATTGAAGGAAAAGTACTCAAAGTGATGCTGCCATAAAGTAAAGCTTTTGGGGGGATACCTCCTGGGAATTCTACAAGACAAAAGAAATCCTTATTCTTAAAACAAAGACAAGTCAATTCTGTTCCCACTATGACTGGCTACTTCTGAAGACTTTCGCTGCATTTCAGTCCTCAGCTATATAGGTGACACTGTTCATTTTTTATACAACTCTTAGTTTTTTCCAAAGAATGACCTAAAAATTGCCTTCATAATAGCTTTGTTTACAAGTCATGGAATACTCTCTATCATCGACATGCCAGAACTTTAATTTTTTGAAGATGTCAATTATATCATGTTTTTTTTTAATTATGAAATATTTCAGGCACCAAAAATGACATGTATGTACCCATCACTCAGCTTAAGAAACAGAATGTTACAGATTAAATTAAAATCTTTTGGTACCACTCATGACATCATTTTCTTTTCTACCTAAGGTAATGAATTTCCTGAAATCTATCTGTATCATTCTCATGCATATTTTATATTTTTACTACACATGGATGTATCCATAAAAGGCATACTTTACGTTTTTGTTTTTAAACTTAATATGCATGATATTATACTGTGCCTCTAATTCTGTGACTTGCCTTTTCTCTTAAAATTCTGCATTTGAGATTTATCCACTTTGCTACATGTATCTTGAGTGTGTTTTTTCAACTGGCGTATCTCACAGTATAAATGTACCACAATGTATTCATTATTTTCCTCAACACTTAGACCGCCATCCTTGAAAGTGGAAATCCAATTCTCTGAATATTCCTGAACCCCAGTGGTGTTTTCTCACTCTGTGATTGGGAAACTTAAGGTAGAGAGATCTCATCCGTAGCCTACAGGAAAACATAAAGACCATTTAGTGAACAATGGAATAAGAAGAAGAGGCATTTTGATTTTTTCATACCTTTCTTAGGTGGAAAAATTCAGGGCACAGGTAAAATGTAATTACAACTACCTTTAATCTTACTTATGGCATAAAAAATGTTTCTCTCCAATTTATATGGATAAGTAAGACCAAGAAAGCAGGGTACTTCTATAAAAGAAGGGAGATTTAAGTAAGTGTTTTTCGGAAGTCACTTATTCTCTCAGAACAGCTGTGGAAAGGTCAAATATTAGGACTACTAAGAGCAATGGCATTGCCATGGATGCCCTATAACAGCCATATAATGTCATGCTTTGTAAAACACACATTCTTACACATACTTGTTTATATATGTATACTTGTTTGTTATGAGACCAGAAAAATAGGTTTCAAGATAATTATCTCTTGGTATTGAAGTTATGGATGGTTTCCTGAATTAGTTCTCTGCATAAAGCACTGCACATCATCTGTGATGACACTAAATTGGACACTGGACACTCTGAGGGGAAGTACACAAATGTAGACTTGCCCCAAACCAGAATTTTCTAAATGCTATCTCATAAACATGAAATAATTTTGAAATAAAACTGATAAAAGTTAGCATTTAAAAAAAAAACTATCAGATATCCTATCTGAATTAAGCTCTGAATGGAAAAGGGTATTTTCTTTTAATTACAGCTATTTCACTGACAAGATAAAACTGCATCATTGAAAATGCTATCAGTATGGTCAAATAAATTCTTTTGTTGATCATTATAGCCATTTAAAAAGAGAGTAGCGGGGATAAGGAGGACCAAAAGAAGGATCTTTGTTTACACCTTATATTTGTCAGGGTGGGAATAGAGGTAAATTGAACAGACCAAAGTCATCCAGCTAGATTTTGGTCCCCATAGCCCACGCCTGTTTGTCTTTTCCACCTGTGGTCATACTACCCAAACTCATATCTTTAAGGTCTTTTTACTACTACAGTCATTCTCATTGCCCTGACTCCTCTGACTTTCAATTCCTATTTTAACTACTCTGAACACTGAAACAAAGAAAATTCTAAGATTCAGGTCCTCTGCCCATGTTTTAATTAGATTGTATTTTTTTATATTGAGTTGTATCAGTTATTTATGTATTTTATATATTACTCTCTTATTGTATATACCATTTGCAAATATCTTCTCTCCCATTCAGTAGGTTACTTTCTTCTTTTGTTGATGGTTTCTATCTCTGTGTAAACCTTTTTAGTTTGATGTAGTCAAACGATTGCTTATTTTCGCTGTTGTTGCCATTGCCTGAGAAGACATATCAAACAAATATTGCTAAGACCAATGTCAAAGAGTTTACTGTCTACATTTTCTTCTAGTTTTATGGCTTCAAGTCTTACATTTAAGTATTTAATCCATCTTAAATTTATTTTTGTATATGGTGTAAAAACATGGTCCATTTTCATCTTTTGCATGTATCTGTCCAGTTTTCCCAACACCATTTATTTAAAGGACTGTCCTTTCCCCACTGTACATTTTTGCCTCTTCAAAGAAGACATAAAGATGGGCAACAGATACATGAAAAGATGCTCAACATCATTTATCATCAGGAAATGCAAATCAAACTCACACTTGTCAAAATGACTATTATCAAAAATTCCACAAATAAAAAGTACTGGCAACCCTTGTGCACTGTTGGTTTGATTGAAAATTGGAGCACCCGCTACTGGAAGCAGTATAGAGTTTCCTCAAAAATTAAAAGGTATAACTACCTTTTGACCCAGCAAGTTCTCTTCTGGGTATTTTTATGAATACTATAAAAACACTAATTTGAAGAGATATATGCACCCCCACGTTCACTAACACATTATTTAAAAAGCCAAGATGTGAAAGCAATAGATGTTCAGCAATAGATGAATGAGTAAAGAAGATATATGTTGATACAATGGAATGTTACTGAGCCATAAAAAAAGAATAGAATCTTGCCATTTGTGACAACATGAATGGACATAGATGCTATTATGCTAAATGAAATAAATCAGATAGAGAAAGAAAAATACCATATGACTTCACTTATATGTGGCATCTAAAAAACAAAACAAATAAAACAAAACAGAAACAAACTCATATATACAGAGAACAAACTGATGGTTACCAGAGGTGAGGGGGGCGGTGAGTAAAAATGTAAAGAAAACGAAGAGGTACAAACTTCTATTTATAAAATAAATGTCATGTGAATGTAATGTACCATATAGGAAATACAGTCAGTAACATTTTAATAACTTTGTATGGAGAGCATAAACTATGAAACCTTATTACATTAACTACAGGTGGCAGCTATTTCTCTGAAAAAAGGATACATTTCTTAAAAGAGAACATGCAGGGTTCTGGTCAAGATGTTCATTTCCTCTCATGACTACGTGAAAATTATAACTAACCTGCAGTACAACCATCAAAGAGAATCGTCTGAAGTCTAGCCAAATAGAAGTCATATAACAAAGGCTACACAGAAGAAGCCACCTCGAGTTGGGTAGGGGCAGAGACACTAAATGGGCTGGTCCCACACTTACGTGTGGTGGTTGAGAATCAAGAGGGATATCTGGGTTGTGGCGGACCCCTGAGGAGTGAGAGGGTCCCAACCTCACACCAGCCTGGGGAATCAGTACTGGGAGAAGTCTCCACTATTTCTGGCTGTAAAAATCAGTGGAAATTGTGGCTGAGTGAAATAGAGGGCAGCTGGAGTCCCAGGCATTTCTCTTAAAGGGCCCATGCATGGACTTACTCACTGATGGACTCACTTGCTCTGAGCTCCAGTGCTAGAGCAGCAGCTCAAAAGGCTCCAGGGACATATGAAGAGGAAAAAAATTGTCTGGCTTCAGGGTGAGTACTAGCTGGGCAGCATTCTTCCAGACAGAAGTGCTGGCAGAGAGCATTGTTTCTTTGCTGAGCCCAGCATGCAAACTCTGGCAGGTGCCATTTCTGAGTCTCCATTGACCAATGCCGTTCACTCTGCCCTGAGACCTTACCCTACTCAACTTGTGGGCCCACCCAAGCCACTTCCAGTGGCTTTTCCATACAAATGGCATGTCTTTCTCAGGCTGCAGAATTTTTCTAAAATCTCAAAGATTCACAAATCTCAAACAAATAACATCTGACCTCGGCATATTCTGTACCTCTTGCTGAGCAGCCCCAATCATGCACTAGCAGCAACTGGCCTTGGTATGCAGCCTAGTCTCTCCCAAGAACCTCTAAGGCTAGCACAGGTGAAAGACATCTGTGGATAATCTTTGTGGCTTATGCCAGGTGGCCCCAGGCAGGGCACAGGTGGTGGCTGATCTTGGTCTGCAGGAGAGCCTCTTGCAGGAGGCTCTGGGGCTGGCACATCCAGTGACCCATTTGAACCACCTCCACAAATGACACACTTAAAGAGCAGACTCGGCATGCACCAGAGTCCTGCTAAAGAGAACTATTCTCTGTAGGGTCAGCCCCTGCACAACAGCTCCTCCACTGTAGTCACGGCCCATCCTCACAACCAATCAGCCTGAGGGTCAATCCCTTCCACTGACATGCAAATATCAACCAAGGTTCAACTACAACAGGAGGACATGCACATCCCCCACACCTGGAGAACCCAGATCAGGTGACCAAGGATGACTGTGCCACTGAGCCCCACAGGACACCTATTACATAAGGACACTCTACTAAGACCAGAAGATATAGCAGCTCTACCTAATACATAGAAACAAACACAGGGAGGCAGCCAAAATGAAGAGACAGAAACATGTCCCAAATGAAAGAACAGAACAAAGCTCCAGAAAAAGAACTAAACAAAATGGAGATAAGCAATCTACCAGATGCAGAGTTCAAAACACTGGTTATAAGATTCTTAATGATCTCAGTGAGAATTTCAGTAAAGAGATAGGAAACAAAAAGAACCATTCAGAGATGAAGAATGCAATAACTGAAATAAAGAATACATTAAAGGGAATTGATAGGAGATCAGATGAAGCAGAGAATTGAATCAGCAATTTGGAAGATAAAGTAACAGAAAACACCCAATGAGAACAGCAAAAAGAAAAAACAATCCCAAAAAATGTGGATAGTTTAAGGGGCCTCTGGGAAAACATCAAGATTACCAAAATTCACATCATAGGGGTACCAGAAGGAGAAGAGAGAGAACAAAGAAATGAAAACCTATTTAAAGAAATAATGACAGAAAACTTCCCTAACCTGGTGAAGGAAATAGACATATAAGACCAGAAGGCACAGAGTCCCAAACAAAATGAAACCACAACAGGACATGTCATAATAAAAATGTCAAAGGTTAAAGGCAAAGAGAAAATCTTAAAAGCGGCAAGAGAAAAGCAGTGAGTTACCTACAAGGAAGCTCCCTTAAGACTGTCAGCTGATTTCTCAGCAGAAACTTTGCAGGCCAGAAGAGATGATATGAAATATTCAAAGTGATGAAAAGCAAGGACTTACAACCAAGATTACTTTACCCAGAAAAGTTATCATTTAAAATCAAAGAACATATAAAGAGTTTCTTGGATAAGAAAAAATAAAAGAGTTCATCACCACCAAATTAGTATTACAAGAAATGTTAAAGGGACTTCTATAAGAAAAAGTAGAAAAAGATTTAAAAATATGAATAATAAAATGGCAATAACTACATATCTATCAACAATTAGTTTAAATGTAAGTGGGTTAAATGCTTCGATCGAAAGATATAAGATGGCTGAATGGAAAACAAAACAACACCCTTACATATGCTGCCTACAAGAGACTCATATCAGATTGAAAGACATATACAGACTTAAAGTAAAGGGACAGAAAGAGATATTTCAATGGAAACAAACAACAACAACAACAACAAAAAAGCTGGAGTGGCAATATTTATAATTAGACTTTAAAACAAAAGTTATAACAAGAGACAGAGAAAGACCCAGTAATTTCATTTCTGAGCATTTACCCAAAGAAACCCAAAATAATACTTTGAAGGGACATGTGCATCCATATGTTCATTGCAGCATTATTTACAATAGCCAAGATATGGAGGCAACCTAAGTGTCCATCAATAGATGAATGGGTAAAGAAGAAGTTATATATATTAATTCTTTGTTATGGCTTAGAATTATTATATATAATAGTTATATATAATATATAATGGATGAACCTAGAGGGTATTGTGCTGAGGGGAGTAAGTCAGACGGAGAAGGAAAAATATCACATGATTTCATTTATATGTAGAATCTAGAGAACAGGATAACAAATAGCAGATACAAGCTGATAGGTACAGAGAGCATTTTGCTGGTTGCCGGATTGGAGGGATGGAGGAATGCTGAAGTGGGAAGGGGATTAAGAGGTACGAATTGGTAGTTACAAAGGAGACATGGGGATGTAGGGTATAACATGGGGAATATAGTCAGGAGTGTCAGGTAGGTGCTGGATTTATCAGGATGGTCACTTTGTGAGTTATATAAATGTCTAATTGCTGTGTTGTATACCTGAAATTAATATAATATTGTATGTCAACTATAATTGAAAACAGTTAAAATATAAAAAATTAATAAAAGAACATGCAGCCCCTTTACATACTACCCTTGGGTATGCTAAAAGCCTCTGGCTAATCTTCTTGTAAGACCTCAGAAATTGTAGGTGATAAGGCAAAAATAGTCTGCAGTCCACTTTTACAGATAACATTTGATGATAACCAGTTACAACAGACGAAAAGAAATAAAAAGACCAAATTCCACAGTAAGTGAAAAAACATCTCCACATACATACTATTGAGATTATGTTACTATGAATGTTGTTATATATGTTGTAGATGACATCCATGGGCTTATAAAATGATCTACCATTCTGGCTTTTGACATTTTTCTTGCTGAACCCAAATGGAGACTGGCGCGTGTATTGATAAGTCATTGCATGTACATATGTTCCAAGTTTATTGACAGAAGAGGATGAGGCTGGACGTAGTGTTTGTTATCTTGGGGAAGGGAGGAGTTTCTATTTTTTTATGATTATTATTACTAAGTTGCGCCTCACTAGCTGCCTTCCAGAGGTGATTCACACTCAAAGTGAGCCCAATTCAAAGAAATGAGAAACAGAGTTAGAAACTCCTTTCTTTGAATCTTCATCAGGGCAGCCTTGCCAGTTGAATCTGCTGAAGTTGCTATACACAATATTACTATTTCGACCAAGCACTACTTTTTCCTCACTCATTGTGCGTGAGGAAGGCAAGATTCTTTATTTCATACATCATGTTCAGCTGCCTTGGAGATTCTCCAAAGTAAATATCTTTAGAATGTTAATGAATAAAGAACCGTGCTTGTGGGCTCTTTCCTGTAGGGGGAGGTGGTGCAGTTATTGAAAGTTGACTCCTGTGTCCAAGGCTGGCTATGCTAAACAGCTTTGCACATGGTTACCACCACTGACATCCTTTTCACTGTTTGGCACTGACAGGTTATGATAGTGAAGCCATTTATCTTAAGTTAATAAATCGGAAAGAGATTTAAAAAATGGCTTGCTGTGATGTTTCATGCAGCAGCTTTGAGAAGTCAAAGGACACAGGGGTTTTGCGTGATCCTGATTTGAGTTTAACAGGAAAATTATTTATCTTCAAGTTAATTAAGAAGGAAAAAGAATACTCTTTGTTTGACTATTCTGTTGCACCCAGGGACATTTCATAATAACAAACTGCCTGGACTGCTATATCTGAAGAAATTCACCCTACTAGCCCAACACCATCTAACACTTTTCACCTGTCCTTGTGTTTTGCATTACAATCATATCTTATCCGAATAGAAAGCATGTCCTGCTAATTGTCGGCTGCTGAGGCTAGTCAGAAAACTGACAAATGTAGCCAAAGAAACTGAGCCAGAGCTTTTTCATTTTTAAAAAACATATCATTCTTGTTGTCATTATTATTATTTTTGAAAGTAAGATTAGTGCATTTCCTAGTTTATTGAACTGGTATGAAGAAAAACACTTGGTAGATGGAGTGCAGTCTTCCTCTATAAATTTTGATGCTTCTAAGAATTCTGTGTATGTGAATCACACCTTCTACTTTCTTCATTTCAAGCTCATTCTACAATTATTTTTAACTAAGCACAACACTGAGAATGTGCATGCACTTCCAGGAAAGGAAGAGGGGCTGTAAAAAATCACTGCTATGATAAAAATGAAGGTATTCCAACAAGTTCCTACAGTGAGCCTGCTATCTTGTGACACGAATGTCTCCTGGCATAGGTTGGGAAAAAGACTGTCTATGGACTGGAAAGGAGGGGAGAAATATTGAGATGAGATATAATGCTTATGCCATTGAGAGATATTCCTGAAACTGGCTTCCTTTAGAAGATAGCAGATTACAGCTGGGCTGTCTACCACTTCTATTTCAGCAATTAACTTCGTCATAATAGAAATAATGCTGTACTTGAAGGGACACAGAGAGTTAGTTATACTCTTCTTCATTGTCCCAGAGAAATATGGATGGACTTGGTAGATACTGTGTATCAGGGTGCCAGAAAATAGGGAAGGGCAGCTGGACTAAACGTAATGTGTTTTTGCAGCTTCTCTTGCTTCTGGCAGAGTCCCGACTTTTTAGAGCTTTCCAAAAGTAAAGAGCGGATGATCAAAACAGAAAAGGGTCTGTCTTGATTGAGGTCAATGTAGATTTGGAAGAGCACGCAAAACCGAAAACTACGATATTATCATTACAATGTGTTGAAACATCAGGGAAAGTTATTACCTAAGCAAAAGCTGAACAAGATGTTTAGAATATCTTTGCCTCCTCCTCCTCTCCTTTCTCTTCCCTCTCCCTCCCTCTTTCTCTTCTCATCCTCTTTCTTTAGTTCTTTACTGTTAAATTCTAACCTCTGTCAAAAATACTACAAAAAGTTCTCTGGGAACCATATTTTCAAGTCATTATTACCAAGATGAGATAAATTATTGTATTGACAAACAATCTTTATAACTCCTTTTTTGCATTTGAAATAACCTTGCTTTTGAAAGCTTTCGACAGAAAGGAATAAAGGCGATGATTATGGAGCTGCCGCTATGTGCTAAGCACTTTCTCAGAGGTGATCCTATTTAACTCATGAGCTAGGTATTATTATGTCTGATTTTACCAAAAGAGAAAGAGGCCCTGGGAGGTTAGATAACTAGCTCAAATTCATGGACATGGAGACATAATCTGAACCCGAATCTAATTCCTAAATTCCTATTAGTTCTAAAGGTATATTACTCTATTATTATGTATGAATTCTTTTCTCACTACTATTTAAGAAATCCCAAAGATGTTCATAAAGGACTATGAAGTCCTTTGTATAGGTGGGGGTTTGCAGCCAGAGAGATTTGTACTAAAACAATTTTGGGCAGTCCCCCAAAGGCTGAGTACTTGCAAAACCTCTACTGTAGTCAGTCTCTGTCAGCAATCACCTGCTCTCCTTCATGCCAGTGTTACACTGCTGTGTCTTTCAGGAGCCCAGCGGCTGCTCCTCTTAGAAAAAATTATTTACCATTATGAGGTAGAATCTGGTGCCCCTCGTTTGGGCTCCTTTGAGACCCTGGGTGTAGCACTGCTATCCTAAGTGTAGTTGTCAGTTTTCTCATCTGAGCTTTCTGCCATGAATCTATGAGCTTGCATTCTGGGGACAGGCGCTATGCTGTGTTTTGTTTTCTTCCTGATTTTAAGCCATAGGACACACACTCTGGGAGTCTCTCTCAGATATGTGATGATAGCTGGCATTAAGTAATCTTTTACTACGTTCTGGACACAATTTATACTTTTGATGATCTAATTTATTAATTCACATGTTAACCATCAGGGCTTTTATTAAGCCCAGTTTACAGGTCAGGAACCTGAAGTATAGAAAGTAAATTGCTCAAGTTTACATAATTAATAAGGATGGAGTTGAGATTTGATCCTGTGCAATCTGACACCAGAGCACAGGCTCTTCACTACTGAACTAGATTATGATGTCTTTCATGGAGGTTCAAAAACGATTGTGAAATGAATAAAAGAGTAGACCTAGAGTAAACTTCAAAAAATTGGGCCATAACAAAGTCAAATAAGGACATTGGGAATATATCTCAGGAACTTCATTTTGTGACTCTAAATCCTCTCAAGTAACACCTCACAGCTAATGAGCTTCAGAGTACAGACTAGAAGTCTCGCCTCCCCTTGCCCTCAATGCAAATTGTGAAGGAGAGCATATCAATGGGGGCTTCAGATTGCACACCACTTCATTACCTTTTCTGATGCTTAGCAAGCTTTTAGTTTTACACTTGTGGATATTTCTGAAGGACAGGCCTGGCAACTTTAATCAGACTTTTACTTGATACCAAAAGAGGCGGACTTAGTTCACTGACTCAGACTTCATTGATTACTTTTATATCTGGTGATTCTGAAGTCTCATCATTGTCCATGTCTCTCCTAGGTGTCAGAAAACCAGTTCCTCACAGCCCCAGATGTCTTTGCTATATGATTCATTCTGCTCATCACAGCCAACAACAATGAGCTTAAAGGCAGAGAATGAAGTAAAGCTTGGCATGGATTCTTAAAGCTGCCAACTTTAATTCGTCCTTTCTGTGTAAACAGCATGACAATATGCTGGACACCAGAGGATGTAAAAAATAAGTAAGATAGCATTTTGTGTGTGTGTGTGTGTGTGAGAGAGAGACATTGTAATTCCAAGTGACAATTTTTATATCATATACCTTTTTTGTATTTTGAAAGTAAATTCAGAGATTCGCATAGAACAAAACAAAACAGAGACTCATACAGAGAACAAGCTGAGGGTTGGCAGATGGGAGGGAGGTTGGGGGCTGGATGAAAAAGGTGAAAACAGGCACAGGGATGTGAAGGACGGCCCAGGGAACACAGTCGATGACAATAACAACTATGAGGTGCCAGGTGGGTTCAAGGCTCTTCTAGGAAGCTATAATTTAAGGAGAACAGAAATTATTGGTGTCCATACATTATATACTTTCTCAGAAGGAATATGAACAAAGTTTTTTTGAAGGGAGTAGGGTATGAGCCATTTCAAGATAATGACAAAAATGGCAGCTGGAATAAGAGAGCAATCTTATATTAAATATCATTACTAATGCTTACATAGTCCACAGATGAATGCATACCTGGAGAACTACATGTGAAAATCCTTCAATCTATAAATTTTGGAGCTAGTTTAACCTCTTGTTTTATATTTTGAGGAACTGGAAAATAATTATTACTAAGGAGTATTTCTTGAGTGCTTACCATGTACTTTGGTTCTTGATTCATACATCAAGAATTCAGTATATTTAGATGAAATATATTCATTCATTCATGTATTCATTTATTCATACATTCATTTATTCAACAAATATTGGAGTGCTGACTTTGAACTAGGCACTTTTCTAGTTATTAGGGATAAAACATCAAATACATCTCTGTCTTATGAGGCTGATTGTCAAGCAGGAGAGATATCATTAAGCAAATGAATAAATAAAATAACAAAATGTGCATGAGAGAAACAAGTAAGGAGGCAGGATAGAAAAACAAGGGGTTTACATGAATGAATAAAAAAAAAGAAATATTTTCTGATAAGAATTTTTTAAGACAACTAAAATTTCACACTACAAAATATATCTTTTGGTTCAATGGAGAACGACTACTGGTTGTTAAAACCAATAGTCAACTAAAAGTGAATGTCACAATCATGAAGAGAAATCATGGAAGAAAAGAATAAATTTAAAATTATATTTAAGAATTTAATTATGGCTGTAATTTTATTATTAAAACTTTGATAGTCAAATTTTATAAGTTTGAAATTATCATGTGAGAACAGTAATTTTTGAGAACTATCGGCTTCTATATTGTACTCACCATCACTACATTACATATTCGTGGTACTAAAATGCATCTACTTCCAATGGACACATTTACTAATATTAGTTCCCTTTTGGCATCCAACAGAAAGAAATTCAGAAACATGTTTTTTAGTAATTTATTTTCTAGAAGAAATCCTGTGCCTCAGATTTATAGCTCGGGCAACTTTCAAAAATTCTTCCTTTTCAATTACTGAGAGTGGTTGGCAATCTAGAGCACGATTCTCACACTCTGGCACACCCAGGGTCATAGAGGGGCTCCTAATAACACCCACTGTAGACCACACCCCCCCAGGGGATGCTGACCTGCTGGTTCAGGGAGAACACTTTGAGAACCACTGGATTGGATCATTCGATTTGACAAATTTCAAACACCGTATTTAACCTCCATAGATTCAAAATTGCAAGTATCGTCTTAAAGTTGCCTTGCAGTATCTTTGATGTTTAAGGAGTGATAACAACATGTGGAGTATTTTCTTATTTCTTTCGTGTTATTTTCTTTTGTTTGGATCAAATATTTATTCCGGGTACTGTTGAAATGACTCAGGAAATTTTCTTCCTCATGAAAATTTGACATTGATTTTCAATTCATCCTCAAAAATCATGAAAAATTCCAAATAGGGCAACTTGGCATAAATAAATAACTACATACTAAATATGGTACTAAGTATAATTTTGGTTAATGTTATAAATATTGCTATGTCAAACAATTTTACAAAGATTAAAATTATTCTAATCTCATTTATTCTGCCTTTTAGTATTTAAATTTTACAAACGTGTTCACTCAAAAAAGGGTATGTTCCTCCTGGTTATCTATCCAATGCTTTATCAACATTCATAATTATCATTTATTTATTTCTCTTTGATTTTTTAAAAATGTCAAATAATTGTTTTGTAATAAAATCAATTACTTTTGCAATAATTATTAATTATGGCAGCATATTACTTTAGAAATAGAAATATACATTTCTATTTCTTTCTTAAGAATGTCACAAATATTATATCAGTAAACTAAAAGCCTATCACATAAATCCCATTGGTGTATGTCATGGATATTATATCAATATTAAGAATAGGTGAAATTTTATGCTGTGGCTAGATATCTGCCTACTTCCAGACTTTGGATTTGCCAAATTGTATATGTACTTAAGCCAATTAAGTTACATGAAAGGAACAATAGACATTAACTTAGGAAAGAATTATATCGAGGAGTTAAAATATGAGACCATAGGAAGAAGAATAAAGATAAAATACAAATCCAGAAAAGAAGGTGCAGAGCGCAAATGCCCTCTCCTGAGTATGTTCCTCCCTGTGTCTTTTCAAAAGAAGCGGAAAGAGCCAGACACACCAGGTAAAATTATGTTTGTTTCTGAGGACGGAGGCTTTCAGGCACTTACGATTCACTTCTCCTTCTGTCTTCCTGAAGATCTGTGAGCTCCTAGCAATCGTATTTTCTGGGTATCAGACACTAAACCAAAGACAATTTGCAGAAAACCTCAATTATCAAAAAATTCAGTCTGCTTGAACAGTGGATAATAATTTTTTTCTCTTCAGTGAAGATTTCCTGGCTCCACAAGCATACAAATAGTTTCTAGTTTACAGACAGGAGAGGGTTAACCAGTAATTGTACCAACCCATACAGACTGCAATTTGGCCATCTTCTGTGCACTGATTTCCTGCCTCCTCCAATTATCCAGCCTCCTGCACTACACCTGGTAGTCAAGGTCCTGTCTCCGCAGTGCAGGACGCTGGTATGGCTGCCCTAAAATACACCTGTTGTGGGCAGATTCCTGCAGGTTAATTTCCACTGCCAGAGAAATTGCTCTAAATTGCATTGACTTTCAATGGGTTCCCACTGGCAAACACCTGGAGGCATTCGCCTGCAGATGACTGCCCAGAGACCCAGGTGTGTTTCTGGAGAATGCCTTGCCCCAGTTCATCCTGATGAGATGTCTTAGTGCTCAGAGTGCAAAACAACTACCCCAGGTTAATGAGTCACAAAGACATTAACATTCAAAAAGGCTTAAAAAAAAAAAAAAAGCCTTAAAGGCAACAGACTCTGTCAGATCTTCAAGGGGAAAACTGCCTCAGAAGAGAGGTAATAGCATGAGGTTTCATTTCTAACAAACCATTCCTGAACTTCTTAACAGCCCCTCCTCTTGATAGAATCAAGTTTTCCAGTAAAGGCAGTCCATATGGAAACTGTCTTTTCTGGATATTACTTGCTAATGAGTTGAGTGTCTACTTATACACACTTGAAGTTATTTTTCATTCCTTTTTTTTTTCCCTGCAGTTTCTGAATCATCTGACTTTATGAAGATAAAAATCTAAGAAAATGTAGATGAAAGATAAAATCTCTTAAATGTATCCGAGTACCACCAAGCTTTTTGAAAACATACTTATTATTATTAAACAGATACATGCAATTCTTGCATTTCCAACTGTAATTTTCTACCAGGTTTCTCACAGAGAAATTAAACTGTCTTCTTAAAATAAGACTACAGACACAAAATAAAGTTCTTAAATTCAACTCCTTTTAACCCTTTTCTGGTTCAGGGAAAAAAAAGTGCAGCTCGGGTTTCTCTGAACCCTTTTCTGGTTCAGAGAAAAAAAAGTTTACACTGGAAGTCAAAGTAGAAAGCCTACCTAGGTCCTTCACTTCAAGGTCTAGAACTGGTTCTTATATATATTCTCAGCCCCACTTAGCAGGCATGTGGTTTCTCTTTTCCTCTTTTTAGACTTAAACTCTGATGCCTATAACAAAAAATCATCTTTCATTGACTTATATATAATGAATGGATACAGATCAAAACTAGGCCTATAGACAGAACTATCAAGTGATAAATTTGGCAATTACAAGTATATTTATGTTTCCATAGTGCCAGTCAGTCACTTGGGTTTACTTGATTTATGAATGAATATGCGTAAGTCAAGAAAATTTGTTCTAATTCCCAAAATCTTTTGTGTCATGGCAGGAATCCAAGTTTATACTACACTTTTCTATGCTTTATTCCTAATTGAAACTGCCTTCCTGCCAACCTTTCATTTGTTTCCAGAAAAGTAATATTTGATTGGACTTAGAGCCAAAGTGCTCTTCCTACTGCACAATTCAGCTTTCTCCCTCCCCTTCTACTTCCTGTTAATTCTCTCCCTACTCAACAAAGTATTTCCTTTTGTGTTTCACATAGCTCTTGTTTAAAGTGAAAGTAATAATTCTGTTTAAGAACTCAGGGTGTCTATGGCCATGCTACCTTGAACAAGCCCAATGCCATCTGATCTTGAAAGCTAAGCAGGGTCAGGCCTGGTTAGCACTTGGATGGGAGACCACCCAGGAAGACCAGGTGCTGTAGGCATAAAAAATAAAAAAATAAGGGATTGTAAGCTGACAAAGTCCTTGCAGCAATCTGTGAAGTCAACCAAGGGCTGGTTGCCTCGCCTAAAAAAATAAAAAGTAAAAATAATAATAATAAAAAAAAAAGAACTCAGGGCTGTGTTGCATATTTAGTAAACACTGATGAACCGGAAATGCATAGGCAGTAAGACAAATGGAGAAGATAAAGCTGCATAAGTTAGATATTCACTCTGAGCAAGTAGGCACTCCAGGTAAGATCTGGGGACTCGAGATTCATCTCTTTCCCAGTTTTTGTGGTCTCCCACATAGTTTCCTTCTTATTCTGACAATGGACTCTTTTTGGTTTTCGTATTGCTCAGTAGGAGTAACTCTGGTAATGACTTTCCAGAGTGTGCCTTATGTCCACTTTATCTTGCATTGTATTTTCATAAATGTTTGAAAATTTTCCAAAGAGTTATATTCTTTAAGAAATGATCAGAGTTTAAAAAGGACTTTTCAGTTAACCAGAGACAATTGGACTGTCACTAATTCTTAGGAGAAAAGGAAAGATCATTTTGAGATGAGCCACCAGCAGGATACCAGTCCACAAGATAGTCAGAAACAGAAGATGTGCTTGTCTTAGAAGGATAATCAGTAATGTAGAGCTGGACAAAACACAACCTTGGGAATAGCCTGCTGGTTCCACCTTCATATTAATAAGTGTTGGTATCCTCAGGAGAGGGAAAAGAGCCGTACTTGCCTGCCAATCTCTGGAACATTTTGTGAAGACAAAGAGACACCATATTGGTACAATTTCTTGATCTCTGAGAGAGAGAGTTGGAAACGCATTGTGACTGTTGGTCTGACAAGGGTGGTGATGGAGAGAAAATATAAAAAGAACTGCCTTAATCTTCTTAAGATAGGGGAAGAGATTTACAGTACCTGGTCTTCTCTCCAGAGCACTGGCTTCCTCTCACTTTTCAATGGATTCCTCTCACTTTTCAATGGTCAAATAATAATGTCCTCTTTATAAAAACTCCCTCCTTCTCATATTTTCAAGCTGAATTTAATACACTTATTCAGTGCAATCCAACCGAACTTTAAAAAAATAACGCTTGACACATACTGCCTTCAGTATAGTTAATTCTGTAGACATCTATGCAAAGGTTTGGGGAACTTTTCTGTAAAGGGCTAGATAGTAACTATTTTAGGTCTTGAAGATATCCAGTCTTTGTCATAACTACTCAACTCTGCCTTTGCAGCACAAAAACAATCATAGACAATAAATAAACAAATGTGTGTGGCTGTGTTCAAATAAAACCTTATTTACTAAACTAGGTAGCAAGTCAGATTTGGCCCATGAGCTATAAATTGTGGATCTCTCATCTGTGCCAATAGTGTGTAAACTCATTGAGGGCAGAGCTATACTTTACTATATTTTTGTAAAACATATCGGGTACATAGCCTCTGGACTTGACTCTTTGAATTAAAATACCAACTCACTAGCTTTGGCACCTTGGGCAAGGCATTTAACTGCTCTGTTCCTCATGAAAAATATGATAATGAAACCTGTTACATAGTTATTGCAAGAGTCAAGCGAAATAATCCCTTTAATGCACTGGCACATGTTAAACATTCGGTAAATGTTAGCCATTAATATCTTTTATGGTATGGATGTTCAATAGATAATTGTTGAATAAATACATAGTGAGATATTCATGTTTCAAGTTTATCTGTAACAGATCAACATTATTTGAAAATAATGAATATGAAATATTAAGATATGTTCATAAAAGACCTGCTTAAATCTAATTATTTATAGAAACTGAAATTGACTATTATCATCTTGAACAACAAAATCGTTTTTGAAAAGATGCAGGATACAGATATGAAAGGGGAGACAGGAGGCAGAAAAAAAGCAGTGCTTAATTCATGGCAGTAAACGAAATAAATTCTGTAAATTTATCATTTTTAAAAATTGAAATATCAATACATTAATTCAATCAGAAATAATAAATACAAATTTAAAAGAACAAATCAATGCCAGAATTTTTGATTATTTAATAAAGTTAAAAGATTAGCAGATGAGTAGGTTTACCAAATCAATTCTTGTTTGTTTTAATAAAATTTTTGATATTTTGTCATAATCATTATTTATATACAGCATTATGTCTCACCAAATGAATAAAAATTGGTATAAACAGAAGCTTGCTACATAAATGGAAAACAAGGAAAATGTTCAAATCACATGCAGTAAAGGAGGGATTTTTAAATGAGAGTTCGTAAAATATGAGGCATCCAACCTTCAGAAGTATCTTGATGGTTAGTCGCCCTTTGTCTGCCTCACCAAACATTCTTCACTCTTCTCTGCCCTGTGGCATGACTGGGAGGTCAGCCTCTTGTGGACTGCTGCCACTGGGATCCCTTGTCTGCTGGCTTCCAGTTTGTGGGGCCAATGGGAGGTACCAGCAAGAAGTCAAAAATCAGGAGGAAAGAGAGACCAGAGTGTTTCCTTGTCACTGCCCCTAGCTGTTTGAGGGCTGTATCTCTAGTAGCTCTGATGTCTCTCCACAGCTGCTGTCCCACAGCCCCTCTCCTACATGTCTCTGCTGTCACTGGGCGTTGTCAGTCACACTCCTAAGTAGAAACCTTAAAAATAATTCAGCATTAGATTCTCATATAACATGTGACAGGAAAAGAGAGTGGAAGAGCATTTAAAATCAAGTTATTATAAAAATAAATACATCTTTTTCTTCCCAGTTAAGGGGGTAAAAATAGTGAGATCTGGAACATATGAATCATTGTTAGGATGAAAATATTATATAGAGTTTTTGGATATCCCATAGGGTGCTGAGCTTAGGTTATGTGTAGGTCTGTACTTAAAAAAAAAAAAAAAAAAATAGCCTCTTGAGCAGTTAGGGACAAAGTGGACTGAGGAAAAGAGAAGAACATTGCCAAGGGCTGGAGCTCAGGTTGGTGTAAACAGCTGCTGAAGGACAGCTTAAGAAAGGGAAGACCCAATCATCAATCCTAAGCGGTGTGTGTTGCTGAAATGCGTCCTTTCTGTCTCTCAAAGCATTCACTACATTCAGCTCTACATAAAAAAGTCTTAGAGTGGTTGCTGTTTTTTTCTTTTATTTGTTAGTTTTGTTTTTTTATGAGGGTGGTAATTGTTTGTTTAATTATCTTTATTTTGTTGTTGTCGGACTGTAATTGTGGTTACATTGTGGATAAAAAGACAAAGGGGATGAATTTCATGTTTGGTCAATACAGAACTGTGACAGCTCAGATGAGTCGTGGATAATTACAGACAACCAGCTAAGCAGGGTTTGAAGGACAATGTAATCTACTCTATCCTCCCCAAATCTCAAGGAAGAATGATAGAAACATAAGTTTAGAGCCCTTTCTTAGTCCATTCGGGCTGCTATAACAAATAGCAGAGACTGGGTAGCTTATGAGAAAGAGAACTTGATTTCTCACAGTGCTGGAGGCTGGAAGTCTGAGATCTGGGCGGCAGTGTGGTCCTGTGAGGACCCTCTCCTGGGTCTTATCTCACATGGTGGGAGGGAACAGCTAGTTCTCAGAACCGCTTTAATAAGGGCATTAATTCCATCCTTGAGGGCTCCACTTTCCTGAGCTAATCACTTCCCAAAGGCCCCACCTCCCAATACCTCAACCTTGGGTATTAGGATCTCAGCATATGAATTTGAGGTGGGGCACAAACATTCAGACTGTAGCAAGCCCTATTTGACCATATTTCATCTGAATCCTAAAGGTCAGGGTATTTCTGGTTGCATCTGAGTTGTATAAAATGGAGAAACCGAGACCCAAATTGTTCAAGTGGCTTACCTAGGATTGCCTAGCACAATTTAAGTTTCCTAATTCTCATGGCTTTCCCCCATGATAAGATGCTAATTTCAAACCTCACAATGGTCAGTTGCAGCTACCTTCATATGGCTCATGGGAATTCGAAATGTTAACTTTAAATGCTATCGGTCCCAGACTGAGGCAAAGCCAGAGGGTGCTGGAATGCCTTCTTTTTTCAACCCATGAATAGTAACAACCCTGGATCCACAAGCTTTTTGCCATTGTAAATAACCACGGCCTGAGGTGTCTGGCAAGCTAGCCTTGTTGCTCAACTCCACACTGTTTCTTTTGATGACAAAAGTATGGCAAGGAGCTCTTGATGTTGAAATGTGCACCAAAGGAAGGCTGCCTTGCTGCTCTGATGCCAGTTGTTCTCTTCCTTCTGACCGCTTGGGCTGCACGGCCACTCCCATCAAAACTGTGGGCACGCTGGCCTTGCACTAGGCTCACGTCTGGGTTGATGGGTTGTGATTTAGCTGATAGACGCTAACTTAATTATTTCTAGAAATACAAGAACTTCTGCCTGATTCATACTTCTCATTTAATTTATGTAGCTGCTCTGCAGAAATGTTTACTGTGCACAACTTACTGGAACTCCTGCTATGTGATATTATGGGCCTCTCCTGGGGCTAGGGAGGCAAGAGCTGAACTGAAGCTGAAGCTCCATGGCAGAAGACAGTTTTGTTTCTTGGATCAAGAAACTCCAGAGCTGAGAATAGGTTTGTTTCCCAGATCAAGGGCAAGCACTGCGGGTGCTCAGGAGTAAAATCCTACAAAGCCTGTGACTCTGAGCACTCCTGCTGCCTGCTCCTGTATATTGAGCCTTAAAGGAATACAGAAATAAACTAAACACATTTTATTGGGTAGAATTTACACCAAGCTCCTGAGAATTGGGTAAGAGAGTAAATAACATTTTCCTTCTTTATTATGTTGGCTGCCTCTTATGAACTATCTCATAGAATGTGAGGAAAATATACAATCAAGTGCCAAGTAAATAACATCATTAATTCAAATGAAATAAAGTGAGAAACATGACTCAGTCTAAACTACTATATTTTTTAAAAAAATTAGAATGATCTCATGTGAAAGTGACAGGAATGTGCTGTAATTTAGAAATAGATGAATCATCCACTGTTCTCAAGATAACATTTTTATGGGCTGATGAAATCTATGTAATATATCTTTTAAAAATAATAATAAACTTCTGTCCATAAAATACCTTTATTAGAGTTTACTGGGTTTCACAGAAATAGCAGCTAATGTCTGGAGCACCCATTGAAGTGCAGGTTGTTTGTTTGATAGTGATTATAGAGAGTATTATTAAAAATGGGCAATTCACAAAATGTTAACAATTCTAGCTTTATACAGATCCACACAGAAAATAAAACTGTTAAATTGTGGGGATTATATACTATAAAATATTTATTGTTGCACAATATATTGTTAACTGTGTTGACTACTCTTCAGTAAGGTGCTGCATAAATGAAAAATTAACCACTGTAGAACAGAAAATAGTTTAAAGTCATGAAGTGAGTTTGTATGCATACAAAGTAGCTTTGTCCTGGACACTGTAATGTGGAAACACTTTACAGCAGAGAAGACACCATAGCAGAACACTTGACAGCAAAACAAAACCAGGCCCAGCACCAAGGTTGCTAAATTGAAGATGTGCACACGAACATGGGCTGGCCTGCAATATGATGTCGAAGGGCACACGTGGACTTTGGGGAGACGATGAAGTTTCACTGATGTCGTAACCTTCTCCTGGCAATCTGAGGCATATGTCTGCTGTCATCGTGTTGTGACATTTGAGAGAGATCATAAACTTCCGGATTAAAATTTCTTTTCATATTTAGAAAATTACTTTAAAAATTGATTACCATACTCACTCTGTGCATTAGGAACCTCTCTGGTAAAATCATGGCTTTGGTCTGAAATGTTACTGTATAGTGGATTACATTTTTGCTGTTAATCAGAACATTTTACTCAAACAGTAATCTCAGAATTCTTTCTTCTCATTGATTTTGTTTCTTTCTCTCTCAAAAACTCAGTGTTAGCATACTTCCTTTTAGACTTTTGGGAATGACAGTTTCTCTTCTGTATGTTCTGGGAATGATTTTTAAGAAACAGCTACTTCACTTTGTTATCTGCTTAAAACACTTAAATGGGAGCCCGAAGCACCAAATTTTCATCCTTCTGCTACTGAAGTAGCCAAAGAAATTTATATGAGTTAGAACCCAACAGGGAATGAAATCTCACTGGCCCGAAATTGCAGGGTTTGAACATGCTCTCCCGTGAGGACTTAATTAAGTTGCTGACTCGGTTTTCTGAATTTCTGTACAGTACCTGACAGCACTAACCACGGTACCTTTCTTCTTGACTTGTAAAACAAGTTTGGAATTGAGGTTTTGCATAGAGTCTTCATGATGAACCTCATTCTCACAGACACCCCTCAGTTAGTAAGCCCCATTCACATGTGAGCCAGTTACACGCTGCTGGGAGTTGAATTAACTGCTGTAATTTCTTCATTCAGAACATACCCAAATGTAAATTGTCCAGAATCTTAGAAGACTTGAAAGGATGACCCACTACCTATATTTTCTTCTTAGTTCAAAAGGTATCACTATTTTGGGCCTTTATACTAGAAAAATCATGTAGAGTCAAGATAAAGAGTACTTTTAAAAAGCATTCTCTTGGTACCTGTGTTAAGGGTGGAAAATTTGCAAGTGAGCCAACTAGCTAAGTCAGCTAAGTTGAAGGGAAGAAATAGCTTTAGATACCAGAAGTTGTCCCTACTTGCTTGTGTGTAGTTTAGGTTTGTACAAGATATGAAGATGGCCAATGTCTGCTTCTGTAATCCATTTACTTGTTAATTAAGGGTGTTTGTTGTTCCAGGCAAAAATATGCTAACAACCAACTTCCGCTTCTGTAATCTGCTTGCTTGTTCAGGAGACCACCAGGATATGGTCTTAAGCTTTATCAGCTGTCTCCTCTGAAAGCTCGGGGCGGATCTTCTCTAACCTTGCATGGTAGAGAGTCAGTCCCCGGCCGGCTAATAAAGGCTCATAATTAATCTCAGTTGGCTCAGTGGGTCTTAGAATCGTTCGTGCCGTAACACTTATTTCTTGGAGTTAATTATACACATCCTGTTGAGACTGAACTATGAGCTACTTGAGGGCAGGCAACATATTTTAATTCATTTATATTGAATGTGCCAGGCGAATAGTAGGCATTCAGTAAATATTTGTTGAAAGAACAAGGAATGAATAGACAGACTTACTTTGCCATTTCCTCCTCCAGCCTCCAGGTTAATATTGTAGTTGAGACTATTATCTTGGAAGCGCAACATTGAAAGGTAGGGGAAAAGAATTAAAATAAACAGTAGTGCATGTCTACTTTTGAAGAAAAACTGAAAAGAATTTGCACTGTCCTAGAAATGGAGTTAAAAGGCTTTATGGGCAATGATGCATCTGAACAAAACAATTCTTTACCTTTGAAATATGTGAAAGAGCTTGTGGAAAACATGGTTCAAAGAGCTTGTCAGATTTGGTGTTTTGCCAAATTATTATTGTCTTTAGCATTTATTGTCTTACAAAGTGGGGATTCATTGCTCAGTCTTTACAAAGCTTACAGTTCAAATTGCCAACAGGCAATCTTAATGTTGAAACAAAATATAGATTTCTCAATGGCAAACCCAGGAAATTTCTTTGCACTTAAACTAAGATAAACAAATTGAGGAAATTAGCACAGTTTAGTCTTCCCAGAATCCTACAAAGTACACACTCTCTCGTAAACAGAAACAAACATAAGACAATTGACCAATGGGAAATAACTCTCATGATTCATTACTGGATTAGATATTTCTAAGAAAATTTCAATAAATAAAGAAATGCAGCTCAAATATGGCTTAATGAACCTATAAAAGTTGATGGCAAGCTTTCTGATATAAAACATTACATAGAATCAGTGGTGGTTGTTGTCAGCCCGTCCTGTAGGAAACAACATTGGGATCACTTGCACGAAGCTTCTGATAAATGCTATCGTAAGCTACAGATATAGAAACTTAAGTGTAAAGAAAAAGAAATGAGGATGACAGGCTAGGTTATTCTCCTGTCGCAAGGCCAGTTAATCTTTGGGTTTTTTTTATTTATTGAAGAAATGACTCAGTAAGTCAGTCATTGCTTTTGCCCTATTTTAAAAACTTGCGTTAGACTTTCTACAGTATGGAGAAAAATATTTCCATTTTTAAAATAAGGAGATTATACTAGATTCACTTTTTGTGTCTTAAATATTTTGTGATTTTATGAATTCACTAAAAAAAAAACAATCGTATTCTTCTTGCAAACAAATGAGTTTCAAGGTGACAGTTATCTGTGATGCCAATTTCCAGTTTAGTTTCTAGAACAGAGTAGGTGTATATTTTTGTTGTTGCACAGAATCTACAACAAATCTTTCAAAATGAAAAAGGTAAACAATGTCTCCAGAATCTTATGCAATATTGCTTTTAAGAAGGAAAGTTAGGGACCGATACACATCTTACACCTTTAGATTGCCTTTTTTCAAATACCATAGGGTAACAATGCGGATGCAAAATAGCTTGTGGAACTGATTTTTAAGCTTCTGCTTCTACAATAGTCTTTAATCATGTAGAAAAATTATGTTGAAAATGTCCTCTAATATTGAGTAACAGCTGTGCTACATATTCTGCTAGTACTAGCGATTCATAAATTAAAATAACTGGCAATTTTGCACTAAATTTATGTCAGCAAATACATGGTCAGTGTCGGATAGGATGTTAAATCATAAACATTAAAGAAGTTTTCTGGAACAAAAGACCAGCCCCATTAATTTCAATGGTTTAAATAAGTGATTAAATAAACCATCCGGTATGTTATGAGAGACTTATATTTTTTATCCTTAAGAACTCTGAACAGATTAGCCTTAATTCCCTATTGAAATTCTCCTGACTCCTAGATGATAGTCAGAGGGCAACAGTATATCTCAAAATTAGACAAGCTCCTGCATATCCTAGATACAATGCCTCAGAGTTTGTGCTTTTAAAAGGCTGCTGTACATGAAAGCAGCCACTGATTTATGAGTTTATTTCTAAATTTGTCGCATTTCCTAAAAGTAATGTACTCTAGTATGCTCTATTTGCACAATTCTCTGCTACATTTATTTCTACAGGAAAAATTCCCCATTTTTTGTGATTAGTTCTTTTTGAAATAAGGACATTATTTCAAAAAGTTTGTACATACTGCGGTCTAATTTTGATCAAAGCAAAAAAAAAGTAAATGGGTATGTGAAGAGTGGAGAGAAAACTCCAATAGAAATACAACAGAAATGATCTGCTTTGCAAAGACAAATTCTTGACAAAGAACCATTCACTGAGACAAATTCTGATTGTCTTTGAAATCCAAAAAGAATGCAGTCTTCGGTAATTCTGGTTTAAAATGGCATATTAAATTCGAGCAGGAAAGAGTTTATGCTGATTTCAGACTTCTTCAAAGGCACATTCAATGACAAAAAACAAAGGAGTAATTTTCTATAAGGTTTTGAGGGAAGGTGTGGCCCACAATACCAGACCCAGGCAACATAAGAGTCAAATAAAATGGCAACCAAAAATATTCTCAAACAGGCTATGTATTTCTTCTACAAAGATAAACAAAATCAAAACTCTCATATTCTCCTGAGATCTGATGAATAATTCTTATGAAAACTACTAAAAAAAGCAAAAGTTAAAACAAAATAAACACCTTTGAATAGAGAAGCCCACTGTAAAAGAACTGGAAAAGGAAGCATTTGAATAAAACTAAGATTAATTCCTACAATAATTATGGTATAACATAAAGGTAAATGCAGGCTTAATATCTAAAATGTAATATATAATTTATTAGATATTAAATATTATATAACTAATAAAATACTTGAGAACCGAAGATGAAACCTGGGAGCAAGTATAAAGTACTGACATATTCGTAGCCAAAATTAATTGATACCAACATTGAAACATGTAGTTAAAAATGGCAACTCAAATGCAATGTTTTTCACGGTTGCTCAGGATTAGAGGACTCTACTATGTAATAATACATTTGGGGGCAAATAAATATTTTTCTGACATTTACCCAACCTTTCTCTTATTTCCTATGAATTTTTTCTTTGTTAAATGCAAATAAATATTATTCCACTTTTTTTGACTTCTGTGATTTCCAAGGACTCTGATGACACAACATTTAGATATTTTGTTATTGTTCCATAGATCCTTGGAGCTCTGTTAATTTTTCCACATTATTTTCTCTCTGTTGTTCACTGAGTAATTTCTATTATTCTACCTCTTGTTCTCTGATTCTTTCCTCTGTCACTTTCCTGCCACAGTTGAGCCAACCCACTGAGTTTTTCATTTTGATTATTCAGTCCTAAAATTTCCGTTTGGTTCTTCTTTATATCTTCTATTTTTTTGCTAAACTTTCTTTCTTGAGGCTTAGCACTTTTTTTCAGTTTTTTTTTTTCATATGTGTTTATAATTTCTCACTAAAGCTTTTTAAAATCATGGCTGCTTTAAAATCTTTGTCAGATAATTCTAGCATCTCTGTTACTTCACTGTTGGCATCTATTGATTGTCCTTTTCATTCATTTCGAGATTTGTTCGGTGTTTGGTGTGATGAGTGACTTTTGATTGAAACCATACAGTTTTGTATTATGTTATGAGATTCCAGGCCTTATTAAAACCTGTTTCAGCTAACTTTCTCTGATACCACTCCAGTGGGGGCCAGAGGTTGGAGGTGGCACTGCCTCATTACTACCCATGGACTTGGAGGTCCAGGTTCCATGCTGAACCTCAACCGACACCTTGGGAATGGAGCGGGCGGAGTAGGATTCCTTGTTAGTGCTAGGTGAAAGTGGGAGGTCCAGCTCCCCCTGTTGCCTCGTTACCACTGGCTGATGGTGAAAGCTCTGACACTATCACTAGGCTTTCTCTGAAGGTGAGGGGCACCTCATTACTGATATGTGGGGGTGAAAGTCCAGGCTTCCTATTTTGCCTTCTCAGATACTAGCCCAGAGTGGGTGTTGGGGTGTCTCACTGCAGCCTCGCTCTACATTCAACTTTGCTAGTATGGATGGGGTTGGGGCCGCAGTCTTTTCTGTGCTGCTGTTTGGCTGGAGGACGGTGGTTATTGTCTTGCTAGGCTGTCCCTTTCCTATTTCTTTGGCTAGAGAGAGCACGCTTTGATGGGACTTTTTTGTCTACACTTGTTAGCCTTTCTGGATTGCTGGATCCTTCACCTCCAAGTCTAGGATATAGGAGACAAAAGAAAATCTAAGAAGTTCAGCACTGCGTTATTCTTTGGATACTGAAGTCTCTAACTAGTCTATTCTTTTTTCTCTACCTTTCTGAGGCTTTTTATGTTTGTTTTTTTATATAATGTCCAGGGTTTTTAATTGTACTTAGCAAGAAGAATATGAAAAAGTGCACCTACTCTGTTGACCCAGAAAATTAATCATCAGTTAATTTTAATTTCAGGTTTTATATTTTCCAATTCTAAAATGTCCATTTTATTCTTTCATAAATTCAATTTATCTGTTCAAATTCTCCATTTCTTTGTCCATTTTTCATGTATTCCTCTTAACATATTTGTGATAGCTACTTGTCCCTGCTACTAATTCCAACACCTGAATCTATTTCTATGACTGCATTTTCTATCGATTAGTATTTACTTTATCTTGCTTCTTTGCTTATCTCTTAATTGCTTATTGTATACCAGGCATATTTGAAAGAACCTTATAAACTGAAGAAAATGTTGTTCCCCAGAGGGGAACTTCAAAACGAGACAACTGGCAAAAAAAAAAAAGAAAAAGATCATTTCAATCCCAACTGTAATTGAACTAGTTTGGTTGTTTGAGGCTAGGTTGCAGCTTTACTTAGTTTCAACTTACCACTTGTTTCAAATATCTTTACGGCGATACATTTCCTGTATACACTGCAATCTCTTCCCTGTTGCAAAATCTAAGAACTGTGACTACAAAGGTTTTTTTGTTTTTGTTTTTGTTTTTTGGTTTCCAACCCAAACGCTTGTCTTCCATGTTATCCAAGCCAAATGCCCCACAAAAGTCCTGTGGTAAAAAATCAGCAAGCAGAAAGAATTAGCTATGTATTTAGGGAGCCTATAGGTCTAATATGTCAGCCAAGCCACAAAGTCACTAAGTCTCTTATTTCTCATGACCTAGTTTTTGGCTTGCCGGCACCCAGGCTTGGCAAACTATCCAGAGAGGAAGGTGGCAAATGATTTCTTTTTACTTAGAAATCTCTTGTTCTTGAGATGTAGTTTCTTTAAGCTTCTGTATGTCTAACATTCTCCAACAGCATTAAAAATAGATAATTTTTAGTTTTTCTGTTTTGTCGATTTATTATAGTAGAAATAACATGGTAGGTCTGCTGCAAATTTCTATATCCTAATTGAAGCGATAAGCCCTAACTTTATGTTTTGAGAGTTTAGTGAAGTCTTACATAATTTGTTTATAAATGGTTTCTAAAAGTTAAAAACCAATAAATTGCACTTGTATAATATGACTATATAACAGTTGCTACTGAAGAGCCAAACAATGTGCTAAGATTATATTTTCTTCCCCCAGGATTTTGGATCTACTTTTACACTTAAGAATCTTCCTAGAGTTAAGTTCAATGGCCTTTTATGCTCCATAAAATTCTATATTTTCATATAATGCATCCAATTAATTTTATATAATGCATCCAATTAATTTCTCCTAATTGTTCCTCTTCAGCCAGCTAGCTACTTTAGTCACTCAGCTGTAAATCTGGAATTTTCAGTGCTCTTCTGAATACTTATTAGTCTGACACTGAACCCAACAGGTTATCTGTGTCTTTTTACCTTTTATTTCATGTAGCCTGTCTTTTGGTCTTTCTGAAATATTTTCCAGATTTCCTTGACTTTGTCATATACACACACACACACACACACACACACACACACACACACATATAAATTTAAGTATGCTTTCTTGTTTGAGTTTGGTATTTCTTCCTTTTCAAGTAAGGCTGCTCTTGTTTTACTAAGGAGATATTTTTCTAATTTTTCTAGAAACACTAATTAGAATATTTTCTAAGTAGTCTTCTATTCTTTAAAACATCTCTTTTTCCTATAAGAGGATTCCTCCTCTCTCTCTCTCTCTCTCTCCCCGCCCCCCTTTATATAAGTACTTAAGTTTTTATCCTTGCCTTGAGGATTTTTCCTAATGTCTAGAGATGCTTGTTCTCCATTTAATTAAGAGACTACATCAGATCTGAATGTGAACACTGTATAGGGCTTGGCAAACTTTGCTTGATTCAAATAGGCAAAGAGCTTGGCAATTAAGTTTTTGGATCCCTAAATGACAGAATATGAACCACATAATTCTGAGGTGTTATCTCTGAAACCAGTTACCTTAGTTTTCACCCTAAAAAGAAGGCTCGGTTTATTTCAAAGAAAATTTCTTGGATTTTTTTTTTGGGGTCACTTTGCTTTTCTCCATGCAGGCTAAATCCCTCCAGGCAAGGCAATCTGTGTACAGACGTAGGAGGGAGGTGGAGAGGTCAACTGTTTCTTCTATAGACTTAATTATATCTCATTTATACTCTTTGTAGACAAGGTATTTCCAACTTCTTAGCCCTTGACTTTCTG
>NW_006442103.1:2104984-2107259 GCF_000325575.1 Pteropus alecto | reverse complement strand
TTTCATTCTTAGCCAAAAATGGCCTAATGTGTCCTTGACTTTATTCTTCTCATTTCTGCCTTAGTAGTCACTAATCCCCAACATGTTTTTATGTTGTTGTTTGTTTTTCCAACAGGAATAATTCTATAGAGCAACTGGATTAATGCATATTTCTCCTACCCCCATTTTTTTGGTTTACGTATATATTGTTTCATTTGTTTTATTTGAAATCGCATCAGTGCAATGAAGAAACATATAATCACTCTGCCATCTTGGAAAGGATTTCTTTTTTTTAAATTTCTCTTTATTAAATAATAAAATTAGATTGTAGTGATATGGTTTCATCTTGGCTGTAATTATATACTCATGGAAGAGTGAGGAAGAAAAGTCACAGAGACCATTCTAACTAAAAACTTATAGTAAATAAAAACAATTTCATATACTTATTATTATAGCTTTAGCACACAAAATGAAATTTGCTTGAATAGTGTCTTCTCTTTTCATTTTTTTAAATTATTTTAATGGGCTAGACACGAAAAATCTTAAATGTAACCTCTGAAAAGTCTTAAAGAAACACTTAGATAAAGATACTGTAGTTATCATAAGTCAAATACATATAAATTTCTTTAACTAAAATGAAAACTTATCTATAAGCTAGAGACCATTAAACAGAGGATGGTAAATTATCCAATGACAAGCCAATTCTGCTAAGATGAAAACATGGAAGAGAAAAAAATTAGTAAATGAAATTTTCTAATTCCCATCTTGATTGTCCATTTTTGTTATGTCAGAATCACTTTGGTCTTTTAAGTTTTATATAAGAAAATATGACATCTGAATGGCCTTAGAAAACACAGGACATGTATTGTCTCAAAGACCAAGAAGCCCATGAGTAGGAATTTCCCAGGCTTGGCGACTCTATGGGTCATTAATGTCTTTAAGGACCTAGATGGTCTTCATCTTGCTGATCTGTCTTTCTCTGCAAATGAGCTTATCTCCCTTCATGGGGACAAGTTCCCGTCATCACATGAAGATATGGCAGTGGCCAGTGGAAGATGAGCAATTCTTTGTTATTCAGCACTTTTAGTCTCCTAATCTAACTTTCTAATGTTCATGAATAAGAGAAATGGAAAGGGAAGGTAACAGAGAATGAGTGAAAATGTAATAAGACACAATCAATCCTGTTCTCATATACATATGGGAATGTGCCATACTGAAAAGGAGAAAGAAACACTTTTTTTCTTTGTGCACCAAAAAGCCACCTGGGCATTGAGGGCTCCAGAGAGGCCTCTGTTACCTTTGATCTTTCAAGAGCACTTAAGACATCAGCTTCTAGGGATAAGGGTAGGGTTATCAAGACCCAGTGGAGATAGTACATATCGGATAAAGCTAATATGTGAACACTAGAGCAAGAAGTGAAGACTCTTTACACTGACATCATATCAGAGGCATTGACCACAGACAACACTAGAGCTGTTTCAGAAAACAAAGGGTGGAAAGTGGCAGATGTCTCCAAAAAAGCTGATGGCAAACTTTCAAGTAAATGTGAAGTACCATTTTAAGATTATTTTTCGTAGAAGTTGAGGTCTCAATTAAAAATGAAATAAAGGTCACATCCATCTTACAGATGAGGAAATCTTCTGTATCTTGTATTTCCTGTGTGAAAATCTTTCTACTCTCTTTTGTAAATCTTTTCAGTAAACTATTACATCGTCCGTGTAATAGAATGTTTATTTAATGCAGTTTTCACTTCATTTGTTGCATATTGCATAGTTTGTGATTTCAGTTTTAAGTAATTTGTGATTAAAGTTTTAAGTAATGAGGGACCATGTAGTCAGGGATGAGGACACGAACAGCTTCAAATTGCAGATGATACGTAAAGTAGGTAGACTGAGAAAAGGGGGTGAGGTGAATTTACAGCTCACTATGATTTATCTTCTTTGAAAATGTCCTTGGTGAAAAGGGCGGGTCCTCAGTAACCATGCCTATGTTACTTAGCCCTACATACTCCTTGACATGCAAAAATTGATAACTGACTCAAAATGGGCTATTTGGATCCTCTCCATGGCATATTTGAAGCTTGAAGGAAGAGAAATAGAATCTGAAAGTCACTGGACTTGTATCATATTAATGGTAGTGCCTAGTGACAGACTAACCATCTACCTAGAGTTACCGGCAAAGCAGAGGTAATAAAAAATGGAAAAATTTTGGATACTGCACATCAAAGTCAATCAAAATATTAAATATTTAAAATTTCGATATTTCAAAAATTGATAGATAGATGATAGATAGAACT
>NW_006442103.1:2091154-2104942 GCF_000325575.1 Pteropus alecto | reverse complement strand
TATATACTCCATATATATGTACATATGTATATGTAGTAAAACTATATATGTAAGTTAAACCACATACAGGGAAGACAGTGTCTTAAACTATTCAGAGCTTAGGTCCCACGGCCACCTTGATTCCTCTCCTTCCTGATGTGAAGTTATTGTCTTTTTCCTTTGATTCTCTGAGCTCAATGAGTAACCTTCCAAAAATCTATTTTTTGAGGTTCTGGAGTGCAGTTATTTATACTATAAAATTGAAAATGAGGAAACATAGATATGTACTTGTTCAGTGCCCTAAAGTTTACAAAGTGCTTTTGTACCATCATTCTATTCTTTCAGAAATCTTAGGAGATACAGATATTATTAACTTTATTATACAGATGAACAACTGGATTCTTAAAATATCAATAAGTACATGCATGATAAGCTGCAGAGCCTATGGTAGAAAATTAGTTCCATGTTCTCTCTGTTAAATCAAACTAGTTGATTTGGAAAACTGATTGAAATTAAAGACTATAGATACATAGGAGGAAGAAAGATATGCATGCTATTGTCTAATTCAGATAAAGCTAAAAATCTAGTATTTTAATCAAATTAATCTGAGTCCACATCTGTTGTTTGAGAGAAAAAGAATTTCTGATAATAAAATAAAATACTGAATAGATATAATAAACAGTTTTTTAGTAAACTTTCATCTAATATTTATTAACATGTTTGTCAACTACAGGTATTATACAAAACGATGTCAGTACAATATTTTAATAATGCTAAACATCACATAAATTGTGGTGTTGGAACCCACATACCCAGCTGATATTTGTTTTGGTCTCAGGAGAAGGTTTTGATTGAATAATGAGAAATACTCTGGAGAGGTACATATATGATTGGTGATGAGAATGGGTCTTTGCACCATTCAATCAATATAAAACAGAGTCTGTTGCTTGTTTTGTGAGTCCAAAAAAACAGACATTATCCAATGTGCAGAATATTTGCTGATTTTAAGTCATTTTATTTTGATGAATGTACTGTTTTATTTTTTCCATGTTTAAATCAAATGTTTAACCTTTCTCCATTTTCTACCAATACTCTCTACCACCACAAAACCCATAAGCAAGAACTGACCGTTTTAACTTGAGGATAAGAACAACTGTAAGTGAGAATAGGTTCTATAGAGTGTCAGTAGCTCCTTTTGGTCCCTTCTGTTCCATCTAAGCAACTATAAATAGTCCTTTCGAAAGGTAAAACCTAATCTGTGGAGAGCTGTTCGCCTTCCTCTGAATGAATGCTTCATTTAATTTTTAGTAACCCCATTTGTAAAAATTGAATATCATAGATTTTCTTATATTATCCAAACCATAATACAGTGGAAATACACCACAAATAAACCTAAATAATTATTGTCTTTCTCTTTCTTCCTAGGAAACATCTTCTTGCTTCTAATAATGCAAACTGCTCCTGATTTATAGCTTCAGATACTTTAGGTTATACCAATAACTTCAGGGTCAGTAGTGCCTGCAGAGTATAGCCTTGTTAATCAGTCAAAATGATTTCATGCGTTTTCTTAGAAACATCAGAAAGGGCAATGGAGTTATGGGTGATATCATTTTATGTGCCACTGTGGTATACAGTCTTGTCATCATGTGTTAAAACCAGCAATGGTCTTCATTGATTTTAATCATAGTCATACCCACCTCACTTTCCCTTGGGTACTCCCATAAAAAGATAAAAGAAATCTAAAGGCATTTTATATGGTAACTTAAAATGCTTTTGGTCATTATAAGTTTTTTAATGCTTTCATAGACAACCAAGATAAAGCACCACTTCTCAAAGATCGTATGTCTTTCTCACTAAAATTCCAGCTGGGGAAAATTAAGACTGTTGAAATGAGAGCATTGTAAAGGTGGAGGGGGTTCTTATAAATAACCACTACTGTAGAGACTTATTTGCCTCATTTTTCCAAGAGGATTTTGTGTGTATAATTTTATTCAAGAAAGAACTTACATTTTACATGGTGATTCATTCACATATCAGAAATTCAATAAAAATCTCATAGCCAAGAATATAAACTTACAGCAAAGGAGCAAAGGAAGGATAAGCTTAAATTGAAACATGTCAGAGTGGATCAGATGCCCCGTCCATCACCCTTTTGGTGGGCCAGATTTGTTCTCCAAAGGGGTTGCTTTAGGAAAGGAGAAAGTTAGGCCCTCATCTACAGCTGTCTCAGTGGGAAAGGAAGACATTCCATTCATTCATTTAATCAATCAACCATTTATTCTTTCACTCTCTCAACATTTAGCCAACGTTCATGGAATCACATCTACGTGCCAGGCACAGTGCTAGACTAAGATGTCAGAGGCTCCCATTTCCAGTTTCCCACAGTCTATTGAGGGAGATAGATACAAATAATGGCAACATTAGTAACATCTGAAAACAACTGGTTGCCCCAAAGAGATAGTGGTCAGCTCTCTTGGTAATGAATGGGTGGTGACTGGACCAGGTTTCACAGAAAAACCTTCGCAGGGACATTGTCTTATTCATTGCATTGTTCTCAGCACCTAGCCTAGTACCAAGTGCAAAGCAGGACATTGTTGTTGACACAAATAGAGCAGGTTTCTGTTTCATAGAGATTCCCCAAATAGCCACGTCATGCAATTCTCCTACCTTGACCTCCAGTATCCACTTCTTCCTTAACTGAATGATCTAAACATATAAACATTTACCCGTATGGGGCCAATCCACCGCTTAGTTCAGGAAAAAGAATATGACCGAAGCTGAAAAACCTAAGGTTCTTCTTTTTCACTCATTTACTCTTTTTAAACTTTAGTTAAAAGAAGAAAGTCCTTTCCTTTCAGGTTCCTCACAGCCCAAACCCAGTGTCTAACATAATGATAAATATTTAGTTGGTCCTCAATGAACATTTGTTTAAAGAATGGTTGCATGGTACAAAGCTGTTAGGGTAATTAGATCAGCACCTCATGAAGAAGCCCATCCTAAGAAAAGAATGTTAGAGTCAGAGAAAAAGTGTGAAGGAGAGAGAGAGAATCAAAGGCATCTATAAGCCCAGTTCTGCATCCCTAAAACCCACTCAACTTCTTGCCTTCCCCACTAACATGTTTAAATAAACTAATTCGAGTTATTGACACCTGGGAGAGTCCTAACACATTATTTAATGCATACTTGTTGAAAGATGGTCTGGCTGGTGATTGAATAAATGAAATAATAAACTAAAGAAGCATATCTTACTGCAGAGGTACAGTAAGCCCGAAACAAGCCAGTTATGGTACTGTAGTCCGAAGGCAATTTTTCTATTCTATGTGTACTGCAGGAGCCAGAAGGCAGTATAGAGTTCCCAAACTTCATTAAAGCTGGAAGTCTGTTTGTGAATTAAGTTCAGTCAGTGAATGATATACAGGTATGTGAAGCTTGAAAGAATAAAGTGTGACTGGGAATATTGTTGCTTCTACTGGTCCCAGTAATTAAGATGGGAAGAAATATGTGCTCTCATTTCCCAAGTCTGGTCAGAAGCTTCCTGGGTATGAGAAGCAGCTGTGGCGATGGCTAAGGTAGTAGCAGCTTCCTTAATCTGACTCACAGTGTGAAGTGGCAAGCCCAGAATATTCTACAGTCTAAGGGGTTCTCCTGCCTTCCTCCCCTCTAGTCCTTCCTAGTGTTCCAAGCACTGAGTTCCTTTTTGTTGAAACACCTAAAAGTGACACTGAACTCCAACCAATGGGCATGATATATGCTGGGAATTATAAAGGGCTAAGTGCAATGGTTATCAAGCTTTTCTCCACAGAAGACTTTTTTTTTTTTTTTTGGCCGTAACTCAGGAGGGTGATGCATCTGGCATCTAATGGGTAGAGGGCAAGACAGGGCTACACAGTAAAATTGTCCAGCACTAAATATCAATATAATAAGTTTGAGAAATCCTAGACTAAAGCAAGATTTCAACAAATCTTTAGCAAGAAGATTGGGCTCTTTGTAAATGGGCAGGACCAGACTGTAAAGAGCCCATTTGGTTATCTCTCTCTCTCTCTCTCTCTCTCTCTCACACACACACACACACACACACAGACACACACACACACACACACACACACACACCTTCCTTTTGGCCTTTTACCAAGTTCGGGAGGCTTATGGCTCTAAATTCTGCATTTTAATGTGCAATACTGAAAAGACTTATTGTGAATTTTCACAAAGAGATTTGTTCCTAAGAATTTCTCAGCCTTAAGACCAGCAACAGCCCTTGACCTTAGTAAAAGTTACTTATAGGTATTATGTACACACTATAATCATTACTTTGTCACAAACATCTCTAGTCTAGAAGATCTATAGAGAGAGTTCATGCATACTATCACTTTAGAAGTTGTTTGGAATCATTATACACATTTAATAAACAATCTGTAAAAAAAAAGGTTAATTTTAACTCATCATATGGCTTCAATGATCTGAAAAATTAAATGGTTTAAAGCACACAAAAACAATAAAAACAACAAGAAGAGAGCATAAAATATTTCCTGTATATTCACTCCAGCCTCTATACCTTTCACAGATGAGCAAATCTTGAGGGAATTTGAGACTGCCCTGATTGTTTACCATGAAAATAATTCAAGGGTTAAAGGATGACTCCTGTTTGATCATTTACAATCTCTGATTCCACTAAGTGCAATACAGAATGATGCCAGCACAATGAGAGCCAGGACAGCTGGGATCAAGAGATTTAAGAAGATACAAATAAAAACTAAAAAAAAAAAAAAAAAAAAAAAAAATGCTTGTCAAAAGTGAACTTTTAAATATTCATTTTGAATGACTGAGTTCACAGTGCTTTCTGTGTGCTACAGATGGCTCAGGGATTCAGGGCAAACAAAGCAACAATTTCTGCATACTCGGAGCTACTCAGCCACAATAGCCAGAGGCCCAAAACTCCAGGGCTTTGAGATGATTCAACTAGGTCCCTTTACCTGCCAAATTCCATTCATCTGTGGTGCCACCATCATAATAATGAGGGTGGAAGGACTGGAGGAAATGTGGGTTGTCTTTGCTTTAACATCCACATAGAGTTTATCATCAGGGAATGACCTTTTAAATTCCAATTACAGGTTAATTTATGATGGAAAAATGTTTTTGAAGGAAAGGAAGGACATGTAAAATTTCTTAGATAGTTTGATCCAAAAATTTAAATTTAAAAAAATTAGGCAAATGGAAAATCGTGCATATTTTAATCAGGCAGAAATTGTTAACTGATTACAGGGAATGGTATAAGATGTTTAACTCTAAGAAGCAGCCTGTTTCTTTGTTAGACACAGGAGTATGACCTCATCACACAGAGCTTAAGGAAGGACATGTAAAATTTCTTAGATAGTTTGATCCAAAAATTTAAATTTAAAAAAATTAGGCAAATGGAAAATCGTGCATATTTTAATCAGGCAAAAATTGTTAACTGATTACAGGGAATGGTATAAGATGTTTAACTCTAAGAAGCAGCCTGTTTCTTTGTTAGACACAGGAGTATGACCTCATCACACAGAGCTTATTCTCTGTATAATGGCTTGGAGGGGGAAAAAAAAAAAAAGCGAAACCACACCATCTTTCTGCCTGTCTTACTGTCAGGGGAGAGCTAATACTCATATGGTATTATAAAAAGAAGTATTAAACTGCATCTTTGAACAATCAAAAATAACACACAGAATGGAATCCAAATAGAAGGCTAACCGCTTTTTCTATAACAGGAGATAATTTTGCCATTTACGATGTAGCAGAATGATAAATCAGACTTTTATTCCACAGACATTTTGAGTGCCTACCATGTTCTGTGCACCGTTAGGTGCTCCAGAAACATGCAGAAGTCAGTAAGAGAATTCCTTTGTTCCAAGTGTAGTAGATAATATAAAATAAGAAACAAAATAATAAAAGTTTATATATGGCATATATAAAAAATTTTAAGCAAATTTTAGAGACTGTATCACCATGGGTTAAAAGATGTCGGGGCGGGGGGTGTTGATGGAAAGAGTAATATGAAAAGAATCTTGAAAAACTGGAAGAATTTGAACTAACAGAAACAGAAGAGAAGCTTTTGTAGCAAAAAGTCAATAATCCCAAGAGAATAGATGCCAAAAAGCAGATAGACATGTGCATGAAGTGGTTTAGCTGAAACTAATGCAACAGGTAGGGACCTCATAAAAAATACGTCCGGAAGAGTTAAATCAGAAACACGTGGTCTTCCAGCAGATAGCAAACTTTAGGAACCCTGTAGTTGAACTTGCTGCTCCCACAGTTGAGATAACAAAAGCTCAGAAAAGGTGGAGTTACTTATGCAAGGTCATGCATCAAAGTGATGATCCTAGTAGCCAAGGGCAAATGAATTTGTGTCTCCAAAACGTCCCCTCTCATTGTTCTTTCTATGGAATCTTACAGAGTAATCTGAGTGTTCTTAAAAAGATGGTTTTACTAATTACTTTAATTTGGCAAATCTTAAATGCTAAAGATCTTTGAGAATGGAAATGACAGTATTGAGAATGAATCGGGAAATAGAGAAAGGAAAGCACAAGAAGCTTTTGGTAGAGATGTGAAAAACAGGTTAAAAACAAACAAACAAACAAACAAACAACGAGATTCACCTTCCAAAGGTCTGCATAGCCTACACATACCAATCACTTTTCACATACTTCTTTAACATAGCTTTGAGAATATACATTGGCAAACCTGTTGCAGAAATCAAAGACAGTTAGCAGATACATAGCCAATTGGTTATAAAGTTTGTTGCTTAAATACTGACTGGTTTTAGTAATTCCTGATTCAGTCATAAGGAAATGAAAACTTTGGGTAAGCAAATTACCCAAGAGAATTTTGGGGAAACTCCAGCATTTATTAAAACAGTCATATTTCATAAACTGTAGGTTTGGGGAATAGAAAAACATATTTTTATTGTAGTTTACAAAGAATCTTCATGGTGAATTCATAATATTCTCCAAAGCTTAATAGCACACATGGTACATGTGTACAAATACACAAAACACGTGCAATTTGTCTCTAAGTAGCAATGAAAGAAATGTATTCTCAAATTTGAATTAAACCTAAATTAAAACTGGAACAGTTAAATAACATAATTTCAGTCTGGGTCAAAATCATGCTCGAATATAATTTAATATCTATTTTGACTTTAATCTCTACAATTAATCGCCTTATATAATAGAGTTTTATACAGAAGCAAACAAATCAGTGTTTCATGTGAGGCCTTTCAAACCCCTAGAAATCTCTGAAAAAATTCTTGCTTCTCATTTGAAGATGCAATATCTGAGGAAATAGATGAAGAAGTATTTACTTTGAGTATAACTAAAATGACCACTAAAAGTTTTGAAAAACTTTTAAAACATGAGTTCAGTAAGGAATCGAGATTAGAATAAAAGTAGTCATCATTTTAATAATAGATGTCACTTATCAAGCGACTTGTGGCTTACTATAGTAAGTACTTTACATGCATTATCTTTAGTCCTTAAAACAATCCTGTGACATACATATGGTTATTACCTCATTCGAAGGGCTAACCAGGATGCCCAAAGTCACATATATTCTAAGCAGGTTTCATCTGCTCCTTTCAAATGGTTGCCACGCTGTCTCCCATCAAAAGGATTGGTTCAGTTGCAAGAAGAAACATACTGAAGACAACTCTGGCAGAGAGGACGTAATGGTGGGAGGTGAGGAAACTGTGGAAAAGCCTGATAGTGAGAAAGACCATGGACAGCTGAAAGAACGAAAGAGGCACAGTAGCGTAGTATGACTGGACAAGAAAGAAGGAAGGAGCATGCGCAAAGCCGGGAACGGTCACCATCAGCCTGCCACGTCAAGGAGGGTCTTATTAGTCATGCTTTTAGAACATGCGTTTTGTGGGGAGCCGGGCACGCAACACAGCAGTTAAGATCATAGACAATGGAAATAACCAGATGTAGTTTCAAAACCCAGCTTCTCCCTCACGAATAGTTAAATAACTTGTCCAAGTGTATGCACCTAGTGGGTGGCAATCCACCATTCAAACTCTTAACCCAAGCTCTTTCCACCTACAACGCTTTCTTTCCAAGTTTACAATTATAAGAGTTTTATCCTAGTAAAATAAAGACCAGAAAGTAATCTGGGTTTAGCAGCAAGGGATTCATTGGTGACCTTGATGAGAGCAGTTTAAGAAGGTGAAGGAAGACGCTAGCGGAGGAGAGAATGGAGACAGTGTTGGGAAAAAAATATAAAGTTGGGGAGCAGATTGTTTTAGTCTTTATTTTATTAGATCTCTTCATTTAAATCAACACTTAATCTCTTCTTCCTTTTCAAAAGCATTTTCTTTCTTTGACTACTATGTTTCAAATTCTTAGAGCTTCTCTTTTGTTGCTTATCTTTTAAATGTTAGGGTTCTGGAGTACCCTGAATCCATGCTCCAGTAAGATGACTTAACCGGATCTCTATATGACATCTTATTCAATCTTCCCAGCAATATTTTGAGACACTTGTCACTGCTTTCATTTTACTAATGGCGGGGGTGGGGGGGGGAGCGCTGACTAAAGCTCAGAGGAAGTAATTTACCTACCCAGAATCATACAGGTAATAAATGATGACTATAGGATTTGGACAAAGGTCAGTCTGACAGCAAAGCTCATACATGCCTTCTACCTCACCAAATTTTCAGAAGCTCATAAGGCATGAGATTACATGGGCTATTTACTTGAAATTTTGGGGATTTGGACTGGCCACCACGGATTATATTCACCTAAGTCATGGAAAGTTAGTTCTCAGTTGGCACAGTGTAAATATTAAGAGAGATCAGAACTTTGAATTTCTGTTCAAGCTACCCCTGGAAATAGCCAAAATGTATAGATATTGAATTAAGAGATAAAAGAGCCAAATCTAAGTACTCAGCAGTTTGTCCCTGCATAAAAGCTTAGACCTGTCTTCTGGGCAACTGCAAATCCCTAACTCTTGAAAGAAGAATGAAACAAAAAACATCAATATGCTCACTGCTTGACTATTGAATCTAGAGAGCATTTATAAATCTGCTGTGTGTTGTAAATCTTCAAAGTTGTAAGCTCTTCAAAGTTGATTTTGAAGGTGAAAAAAATGGCCAGTTCATCAAAATGTCTGACCAGCCTTGCCCAAAACCTCAGTGATAAAAAATGACCTAAAATCTGAACTATTGTATTTCTGGGTCATGTGCATTCATGGTGCTGACAATACTCCTCCATCTCTAGAATTCTTCCCACACATACTACTTCTGATTTGCAAAGGTATGAAGCGGCAGTGAAATAGTACATGGAATACAAGTGTGTCTCTACAATATGTTATTTTAGAAGCTTAATTTTTCTTGCCTTTCTTGGTTTCTGTACTAATAATGATTAGAATAAAATAGGGACCCTTTTCAGTGATAGAATTAAGACCTCTCTTCAGAGCAAATCTGTCTTTGTTTCCTTTCAAGAGCATGAGAAGAGCTGCTAGACAAGTTTATTTAATCATTTGGAATATGTCAAAGTGCCTGAAAAGCCAGGATAAACTGCATAACGTTTTTTCCCCTTCACAAAGTCTGGTTCCAATAAAACTATCTTTACTGCCTCAGGCTAATGTGTAAGTTAGCGAGAGATTATAGTCTGGTTTTTATAGCATTTTGTGTAGTATTTGACAATCCATGGGGACCTTGCCTGATAGTCTTTTACAAATATAAAATGTAATTTTAAATTTCACTTCATCTTGGTAATAGGCAATATATGTGTCCTTTCTAAAGCCTACAGACCATCCTGTCACTTTAGGGAGCCTCAAACAACGTAGCTTAATCACCTCTTGGTAACTCATTGCATCCTACCTACTCTTGAAAATATATAAATCTTAATTTTTTTAAAGACCTTTTCTAGAAGATGAGGTTGATTTTTTTGGGTGCACACCTTGGATTACACATACACAGGAAAAATTAAGTAGGAAGAGATTCTTCATCTTTGAAGGATTGGATTATTTTCATATATTCCCTCCTGTACCCCTTCTTCTCATTCTTAGATAAATTTGCTTCAGGCAGGCAGCCAATCAGCCAAATCCCTAATAGGGAAAGCAAACAGTGACAATCACTTACAGTGTGATGCTGAGTTACATATGTATAGCTATTGGGGCACACAGCCATCCCAAGCAGTGCGTAATTTGGTCAGTCAGCTGCTTGATAGGTAAAACTATTTTTGTTAACATTTTGTAGACGAGGGAAGAAAAACTCAGAGAAACTGACAGGCTCAGGATCTTAAGGCTAATTCTTGGCAAGAGTTGACATTGTGTCTTCCAGTATTTAATTAATTTATCTCTCCATTATAGTTTACTACCATTTAAATTGTTAAATAACTTCCATATCTCCTAAAGCACTGGAGTTTTTTTCTCATTTAATCAGGTAGTTCAACTAACCAAAACATGGTTATTGCCATTTAACAGTTAATATTAAAGTATTGTTATTTCTTCCTTGTGATACTCTATGCTGAGTACTGCCATGCACTTCCCGTGTAGCAGCTTAACTTTAAGAAGAGTTATGCCTTTGCAGTTCTCATTGTTTCTAGCCAACAGTCCAGGATTGCAGTGGTCTTAGGCTAGATTCCTCCCAGGGGTCAGTGGACCCCACGGCCCCATCTTAGAGCTCAAATAAGCCATTTTGAGATAGGCCACATCATTCGATCTTAAAACCTTGGGGTAATTAGTCCAGCGTTTGCTTCACCACTGTATCACAATTTCCTGTATTATCTCTGAATTTCATTCTATCAATTTACAGATTGCACAATTAGAATTTCACCCCATCTAGGCAACCTCTTTCAGAATGTCAATATCTCAAAACCCATCTTGAGCTACTCTAAAATTTCAACAACACAATTCTAATATATGTCTAATAGTTTGATGAAAAGAACTCTATTTTTAAAAATTTGCCTCTTTAAACATGAATATGTCGTAACTTGCAGCTGAATAGTTCCATAAAGATAATTACATATGGCAAGAGAGAAAAACTTTTTGAAAAAAATTCCCTTTAATATGTGCCTAAATTCATTTACAACTGTTGCTGCTTTAAACACTTCAGGCAGAATAAGTGGATGGCACTAAACAGCTTAGCTGCAATTATTATGGAATGTCTGAGGTATAATTTCCCCTGCGGTTTTGTTAGGCGTACAAAATTCATAATTTTGATTTGTGGCAGGTACTTATTACCCATCACAGGTGGGGATATGCAAATATTATTCTAGTAAGGGTGAACAGCCTTTATTTCAGTATTCAGCTATTAACGAGATTTGTGAGTCTGGTACTCTAGGGCCATTTAATTAATTAGATAGTACAGATAAAATATAAATTGTTTTGTAGGCTACACAATTCCTGTCCTAGGAGGTGTAAAACTGAGGCTAAATGAACTTAGTGTAGATTGATTTGTTGTTTTTTATATAGCTACCAGTATGTGTAAATCCTGTTCATTATTTTACTGGATTAATTTCTTTCATAATCCTCATATTCTGTGACTTTCATTAAAATAAATGTTATGTGTTTGGCTGTTTTGTTAAGTGACTTTATCACATAATCTTCATGTCTGTATCAGTACGCACATCCTATATTTGAGAAGATTGTATCTATAGCAGATCTTTTGAAAATTTTTCATGTTCTTGAGTAAGAAGTTTTTGTTAATTGATAATATTATGTAGGCGAAATAACATCTACTAAAATGAATCCTTGGAAACTGCATGACATTTTATAAAAGTTTTATTGGGGTCAGTCAAGAAATAATGCAATCTACACAAATACCTGCACATAAGGTAAGTAATTTGTCATGCATATGATACCTCAGAGAAGTGAGAAGGTTACAGTTATACAATCAATGGCACATAAGTTTAACTGTCACTTTACTTTTATATGCTTGTCATTGGATACCCCACAGGGTCATCTGTGATGAGAAGCATTTGGGGTCTTTCTCTGAGGTAGTGGAAAAAGGCACTGTGATTGATTAGTGATGTCTGCCATAGTGTATCATTGTAGAGCAATGCTGTTTGTGCTAGTGTTTGCCATCTTTGGTTTGTATTTACAAGCTTTTATTCATATTGTTGATTACCCTTCATGTAACAGTAAAGAACAGAAGTGCATGTATCTCATTTCATTCAGAAGATAATTTGATTTAAGTTATTAAACCATATAACAATACCATCTTCTTATTAAAAAGTTTGAACTTTTTACTTCAATTTTACTATGAAACTAGGAAATAATTATGCAAATAAATGACTAAGTATTTTTTTCTGAGCTAAAGTTGGGCTTGGCTTAAAATTTTACTTTGGTGTGAAATACTAATTTCTTTCTTCTCACCTTCAAGATTCATCTAAATTTGAAAGTTGGGCTAACCATAAGAGTTTCTCTTTTCTCTGAGAATTATTTTCTACCTTCTGCCAACCTCCTTACACTCCCCGTCTCTTTTCATTTTTTAACAAACAGCAAGTATATTTCTCAAAAAAAACATACTTTTTTTTTAACCTTGACTAAATAAAAGGAGGGGTACATAAGAAAATGCAAGAACTGAAGAACAATTTCCTAGAGGGATTTAATAACCACATTTAAAATAATTGCAAAAGCATAAGCCCACACATCTTGTTGACAACCTTGAATGCAAAGCAAAATACTCAAATGTGCAGTACTGAGAGCTCTGTGTTCCAGGTCAGTATTCAGAGAAAATGCTTTCAAGAATTTCTGTTAATCTTCATTAAAAGCCATCAAAAGATAGATTTTTATCAACTTAAAAAGAGATTTATAAGGTGTTACAACCATGTATTCTACATCTCCAAAGGAATAATTAAATGAAAAGTGATAATTATTCAGATTCGAAACATGTTATAGAAGCCCAAGACACAATTAAACAATTAGAAAAATATTATTAGCAAAAAAAAAAAAAATGCTGAATTAACAAGGGAATTATACACTAATATCAGGATAATATTACTAAAATATTTAAGCGGTTTATATAGATGATGAGAGATGCCCTATTTGGGGTATATTTTCTGTGAAGTGAAATTCTTTTGAAATTGCAGACTTTAATAGTTAAATTGGCTATAAATAAAAGAACCTAGACTGTAACTGTAGAAACAATTTGGGATCTCTTATTGATATTAATCTGATAACTATGTTATAAATAGGAAGATGGAACAAATACACACACAACATTAAACATTAAGATTAGTCTTTGTTTTTTATATTATAATACTCTTGAAAATATTTCAGACATATAGATAATAGTTCCTCAACATTTTACAATTTCCTTAATAATAATAGAAATGAATCAATAAACAATCCTCTCTTTTCTTCCCTTCTTTTTCTGGTTGGACATACAAATGTCTACCCATTTGTTTAATATTGATTTGACAGTAAATGCCATCCTTCACTTGTTTCTATGGATGCTTAGAAATCATACGCCTCTTATGGATTTTTACCCTTCTATATTATTACAATGACCTTTAAAACACTGTCTTCACTTAAATTCCAAGATTACATTTTCGTGGTTCTGCCTGACCATCTTTCTTCATCTCCTCTCTCCTTTCCTCCTCATCTTCTCAATCTGAACATTCACATCCCCAATGTAGATGTCCATGCACATACACGTGCACACACACGCACGCACACACACACACACACACACACACACACACTGATGACTAACAAACATATCATCAGCTCAATCCTCTTAGACTTCCAGCCTCATATTCCCACTTCTTACTCTACATCTCCTGAATCCCTAATAGACAACTCAAACTGAGGATACCCAGCACTGTGCTTGGTCTTTCC